>NW_017306953.1:346432-357536 GCF_000935625.1 Nanorana parkeri | reverse complement strand
ATTGCGGGGGGGTGGGGGTGTGGAATAGGATTTTGAAATGTAACGCTAATCTCGAGGGAGACATAAGTGTTTCAGAAGCTGTAAATCAAACGCGCTGTACATAGTGATGAGATCAATTGCGTAAAAGTTCTTTTTTTTCCTTCACGGTTGGAACAGACAGAACTCTGCAGAAAAACAAAAAATAACGTAAAATAAATAAATAACCGGCGTATGGTTTAGTGTAACAAGTAGGCATTGCCCAAAAAGTTATCTGTGCTTAACCCTTTCTCTGCCAGAGCCATTTTTTTAATGTAAAAATTTACATTTTAGGCCTGAAGTCACACATGGATTTACATGATGGCGTCATCTCAGAGCCAGCATGTCAGTCCAGGAAATAGACGCCGACCCTGGGTGATGCCTAAACAAAGAAGGCGCTGAAAAGCAGGTGAAGTCATCGTCAGGGGGAGTACTGTGATCTCTGCAATACCTGGCAGTGTTTTAATGACACATTACTCAATATTCTGCACCTATCATAGAATAAATATCGGATTCTTAGCTCACTTTAAAGGGGAACTTCAAACGTGCAAAAAAAACCCTGCCATTTAGTCCCTGTGGATATCCGCTGAACAAGTTATATTTAAACTGCGCTGCGCTTACTTATCTCTAATCCGTCTTATATTAAATTCCCATCAATTCTCTGACGGAATGCCCATCCCGGCTGGTGAAATGAAGGGAATGAGATGATTGACATGTGTTGCTGTATGCAATTTCTCCCCTCTATTCGGCTCGTGTTTGGAGCGCTGACAATGATCTTCGGGGGCCTTCCAGAGCACATTGAACGGTTGCCATCAATCCCTTCTCCCATAGGAGCTCCTCCGATATCCCTGTCATAGGAGCCTATACACACAGCCAGGCTATTTTTGATAATTTAACAATAATAACAATAATTATCCCTCCATTGTGTTTTTGGATTCCAGGATGAAAACCCAACAGACATGGATAGACCATACGAACTCCATGTTGGGAACCAAATCCGGGACCCCTCAGTGCAGCAGGGGACATGCTATGGTGTCACAATGGTGCCTGATGGTAGATCTGGTAGAACTGGACCTGGGGGTCACTCTTGAGTAGGGATGCAGTGTGTTGATGCGCACCCTATGGCACATGTTGAGGGCCATTCATTATGAATATCAAATGGGAAGAACCTGTTGTTATCTTTTATGATAGACCCAACTTGATATGTAGGTGGCTCCTTAGCAGGGCTGTCCCTATAATAAGGCAGTTGGCATCTCATTAGGCCCTTTCTGGCCAAAGTGTCCCTGGTTGCTAATAGCTCTTAGCAATCTCAGATGCTCTAGCTGGGGTCCCACCCAGCTCCCCAACATCACTGGTTGCCAGGAGCTGAGCGGGATGCTCTGGTTGGTGTCCTGCCCAGTTCCTGGCGACCAGTGACATCAGTGAGCTGGACGGGACGCTGTGTACCACGAGCCGCCTCCCAACCCCCAAAATGTGCACCAAGGGCCACAATTCTCCCTGGACCATGCACGAATAGCAACTAACCCCTTCCTTCCTGTTCATTAGGTTATGGCAGGTCAGCGTGAAGACACACAGGTTCCAATGGGAGGTACTGGGAACAACTTCCTCTAATCTACACATGTCCATTCCTTTATTCTCATCGTTTTCAGGCCCTGAGGGAGTTGGTTGTATCTGCCTCTAAAGCATGTTGGCTGTTTGATCAATACAATTATAAAACTTTTTTATGGACTCCATTTTGGACTGTTTTCTGTCCCAGTTATTATGAATACGCTGCCAAAGTACCTCAACGGATGTAAATAGAGGAGGGAGGGAGAGTCGAGGAACAGGAGACAGCGCCACCTGGCGTCCGCCGTCCTCCGCCCGCCGTCCTTCGCCCGCCGCAAGAAATGCAGGTATGCGGCATTGTAATGTTTGAATCATGTGCCCGGGCGGGAGGTGGCCACAGACCCGGGCACATGATTCCAAACCCGGGTTGTACGGGTGAAACCCGTACGGGTGGCAACCCTAGGATGAAAAACCCTTACAATGCAGCACACCACAATGCACGGTATATGTATTGTGGTGCATTGTACCTTGGGCTCTATTATATAATGAGTCAGGGTGCTGTTCACATTGCATTGCACCGCAACACACAGCACATACAGTAGGAGGTCCACCATACATGTTAGCAAGGGACAATGTGGGAAGACACAGAACTTTTATTTAGATGGAATAACATATAGTGTGGAGCACGGAGTGGCTGGAATCATGCAAAATTATAGCTAATTTGCCTACAAACGTCAGGTGGTCATAATAATCTGGCCACTCAGTGTGTATATATCTATATATACTGTATACACATCCTGAAGTGGTTAGAGTTTTTTTCACCTGGTAATCCTGCAAATAAAAAGCACTTCCTATCCCAGGGTGACAGTGCTCAGTCCTCCACTGTATCTGTGGTGATAGCCATGGTTGCCACCAAGGCTGGACAACAAAAATGTTTGCCTTTGTTCATCTTCATTACATAAGGGCTGATGGAATTGATTATTTGCACAGGATAAGATTGCTTCCTTATCAGTTTACAGGAAGTGACATGGACCCCGGATTTCCAGCAGGATCAACAGGTATTTTCTGTACTTGCTGAAAATAGAAAAAGAATGCAGTCACTACATATAAGTATTTGTAAGCTGCAATTTGTTACATTGTTGATTTTGCGTTTAGTTACATTTTAACAGTTTTTTGTTGCTTTTAAAGATTTTAACCACTTCAAGACCAGGTGTTTAGACCCCCTTCCTGGCCAGGCCATTTTTCAGTATTCAGCGCTGCGGTACTTTGACTGACGTTTATTCCGTCATGCAACGCTGTACTGAAATGAATTTTACACCATTTTTTGGGGACAGATAGAGCTTTATTGTGGTGGTATTTAATCACCACTGGGGGTTTTATTTTTTATTATAATTAGGAAAAATTACTGAAAATTTTGAAAAAAAACGTTTTTTTTAACATTATGTTAGGAAACATTTATTATTACCCAGTTTTTTGGTCAAATATAAAAGATCGGGTCACGTCGGTTAAATAGACACCAAACATGTCAAGCTTTAAAATTGCGCGCACCCGCGACATCGCAGAAAACGACCGCAACCAAAATTAGCCATAGGCGACGCTTTAAACGTTTTTACCGCTCATCAGTTTAGTGTTATCAGTGATTGATGGCCCTAGACTTATTGCTCTCACTGCGACGTTCGCGGCGATATGTAACATGTGCGGCGTAATGCGCGCAATCGTCTTTTTTGCACGTATGCGCCGCCGACGCATGTATGCATGCGTGTATGGGTGGGGACTTAAAAAAAAATTTTTTTAATTCTTTTTTATGTGTTACTTTAAATTTCGTCGCTAAATACAAGCGATCCGCCGGCTTTACAGCCGGCGGATCGCATGTATATTAACGGGCATCGCTGCCCGTTTTTAAATTGCGGCCATTTCCCGCTCGCGCGCGGGGGCGTGTCTGAGTGGACGTCTAGAGACGCCCGCTCAGATCTAGAAAGCTACTGGCCGGCCCGGAGGCAGTTAAAGGAGAACTATGAAGTGAGTGCTTTTCACTCACCTCATAGTTCTAGCCGACCTGTGACAATGAGACTGTCACAGGTCGGCTCAGTAGATCGGGAGGTGAGCGAACACATACCGGCATTCGCTCACCTCTCGATCCTGTCACGGCTCTCTGCCGTGACAGGGGAGGGGCTGGCTTCCCCCCTCCCCACTCCGATCCGCCAGCGCTGACTGGCGGAACGGACGGGGGAGGGGGCGGGTACAGCTGGCTCTGCCAGCTGTCAGTCACGCAGCTGGGCGGATCCCGGGATAATTGCCGGGCAGCAGCAGCTTGCGGTATACTGAGCCTAGGGTGATGGGAGGACACTAGTTTGTGTCCTCCCGTTAACCTAAGGAGAACTTTGGGGAAAAGCCTTAACCCCATAGTTCTCCTTTAAAGCAGAACTCTGGGTAAAAATTATGTTAACCCTTTGCAGTGCGACTACCTCCGTTGCAAAGGGGGTAGCTTGCCTTTGCACGGGGGTTGCAAAGGGGGGCTACCTGCAACCCTTTGCAGTGGGGCTACCCCCACACTGCAAGGGTTAAGTGCTTGTTTTGTTGCTTAGGGTCAAAAATAACAAAGTTACACCCACCCGATCCTTGGAGCCGGTGTTCTGTTGAATTCACCAACTCGTCGAGACATCCCAACTCCTGTCAGTCCGCCTGCACAGCCACCCAAGAGAAGTATCAAGCTGTACAATCTGCGGCGGTGCGCCTGCACGGGCACCCGATGCCACAAGCACCAATGGGAGTTGGAGAACTCAATGACAATCTCGAAGCCGCACAGGCGCACCTACGGTTTGTTATTTTTGACCCTAGACAAAAACGAGCACTTAACCCTTGGGGTAGCCCCCACTACAAGGGATTAAAATGTTTTTTTTTATCAGGAGTTGCTCTTTAAATGGCTCCTCTGGGTTTACGGAAGCTCATTTGAACCACCCTGGACCTGTTCTTGTATGAAGAGAAAATAACAGCGATCTCAGAGAAAAACGAAACCGTGACATTGACCGCAGTCCCTAGGAAGCGACCGGCACATTGAAAATGGCACCTTAGGTTGAGTCATGCATAGTATCTGCAGCGCTTGCCAGGAAGGCATTGGGGGCCTTCAGAGGCAAGAAGACACCTGATTTTATGATTACAAAACATCGATTTCCGAAAGGACATTTGCCGATACGCAAATCCCGACCGCTGAAATTGCACTCCTTAATGGAAGCGTGGAAATGTCAATTTGTTTATCTAAAAAGCGGGGACGAGTTAGCGAGACGGTCAATAGGCGAGCATTGTTTTCCTCCTGACAGTCATCGTGCCAATTAGAAGGGTCAAGCTATTGTTCAGGCGATCGATGAAGATGTATAGAATGCTCGCCCTTGAGTTCACGCAATTCGGTGACCTCAATGTGGGCGGACGCTGGGGCGATTGTACAATAGTGATTTGCGTATTTAAGATCAACCTGTCAGGGACACCGGGAAATTCAGGTGGAGCATCCGATAAAAATAATACAGAGCTAGAGGTTACATTGAATGATCAGCAGATCCAGAGAAACCGGCGGATGAACTTTTCATGTAAACGTTGACTTTGCTCTGTTTAAAGTCTAAATCTAAGGGGGCCATTTATAAGGAGAAATCTCATTGGCTTAATCGTCCAGCGAAGCTGCGTGTGCATTTGTTGTCACCATGGGACAAAATCGAATGTTCTTAGTGTAATTTCTCCTTTGGTCAAATACTCTTCAATAGGCATATTCACTAAGAGCAGAGTGAATGCGGAAAATACCAATTATGGCCACTATGGAGCTGAGGATCATAGGAAATAAATACATGTTAGTAAGGAGATACAATTATAAGGAGATACAATGTAACAATTCAGGAGGAAATAAATACCTGTTAGCGAAGAAATACAATGTAACAAAAAAAAGCAGATCACCAGCACTCGGTAGTAAAGTTGAATATGTCCCTTTCTGCCTTGAGGAAGGGACCCTGCGCAGCCCTGAAACGTCGGCTTTTTTGATCACTGTGACGTCTTTGTCCAATTAAAAGGGACATATTCAACTTTACTACCGAGTGCTGGTGATCTGCTTTTTTTGTTCTGTGTTTGCACGGCGCCATCCGTGGTTATCATTATGAGCACCATCTCTCTTGTTGGCCGGGACTGCTGTAAGGTGTGCGGAGGGCTCCCCCATCGATATACAATGTAACAATTCATGAAATGGCTGCAGGGAATGAGCATATAAATGTGACCACTGATACTACGGGGATAGCAATGGTTTCATTTATGTGCTTATACCTATGAATTGGATCACAGAACTCAAGAATCCTCAGTCCCATCATCACTGTACATAGCTTCCTGAAAGCATCACAGCACACTGCTTCATTACTGCTCTCAAGAGCCCTGTTGCCTCTTGGGAGGACTTATGCAAATATCAAAATGCCTTCATGGGCAGCTGTCAGTGTGGAGCAGAGGTTGCTCCTTGGCAGGCTGTATTTGCATAGGTAATGCCCACATGTGATGCTGAGCCTCCATGATTGAAAGAACTGAAATGCAATGAATGAAAGGGGTGGGGACAGTCAGGCTGTGTAGGAAAGAACTCGGTGATGTTGGACATCCTCCAGCCAGGAAATGAGGCAGGCTCAGTATGCAGTGAAATCAGAGTAGGACATTTCAGTCCAGGAGAGGAGTCGGTACAACTGTGCAAGACTGAAGGGAAGTTTATCTTTAAGCATAAAATCCCCAAGTGGTGCGTGGCCAGGGGTGTCCTGAGGCGTGGTGTCACCCAGAGTGGCCAGAGGGTGACACTGCGCTGTGAGTCATTGCGCATGCATGTGATATCACGTGCTGTTACCTGCCGGTAGCCATCATGGTGATGGATACCGGCAGAGAGACGAGGGGACATTCACCTGGATGGATAAGGTATGCCGCCGGGTCCCCTCCTTTCTCGTGCACCTGTCTCGATCCATGAAAGAGTGCCTGACTTTTCAGAGGGGGGTGACACCAAAATGACTGTCAGTCATTTTGGTATCACCCCCTCCAATGGTGTCACCCAGGTGCAGATTGCACCCCCCTAGTCAGGGTCCACTGACCTGGCGGAGTTAAGGGCGGGGCACGGTAGGGGTCAGGTGGGGCGACTGGTGGCGAGTAACTCTTAAGGCCTGGCTAGTAGCTCAGGACTTGAAATTTTGAGCCCTGCCCCTAGTGATACCACAGTGTGCACCTTTAAATGTAGCCAGGGAATTGCAATTGAATTAGCAAATTGTAGCTTGTGGTAAATGACGGCACTTAGCGATGTCATTTGCGCCGAGCCCTTGTGAAGAGAAGCTCGCTGTCACTCCGCACCTAGCAGGATAAATCCATTCCCGTCAGGTAGCTGAGATGCCGAAATGCAAGAAAAATTATGTGCCTAAACATATCCCATTTTTCACTTGACAGCAAGGCTAAAAGCAAAAAAATTGGGATGTCTTAAAAGTAAAATAAGCTGGGATTATTTACCAGAGCTCTACAGCATAATTCAGAAGTAAAATTCGACTCCCGAGCGGCGCCGGGGCCCGGCGTACCAGGAATATGTCAGCCGGAGAGATTCAAGGCTGTAAATAGCATAATTCTATTTACCGGATAATACATATTGAAATACATAGCGTGATTGAAATTGCAGGATATCAGACTGGGAGAGAGACTTCTGGAATCGCTGCCGTCAAATGTCAGCGCCTCTTATCTGCGCGGCAAATGGACCGCGATGCATCCGCAATATTGGAGCAGTGATAGCAAATAGACATGCGAGTTTCGTTTTGTTCAGAATTGAAGTACAGACGAATTTCTTTAAATGCTGACAATCGGATTCAAATTTGAATTTATCCAAATGTTGGATACGCTCGACTCTCCAAATCCGAATGTATCCAAATTTGTACAAATCCTGAATTTCCCAATATCCAACTCTAATGACCAGTATAGACGATGACCAGTATGGACTAAAATAACCAGTACATACTAAGATGTGAACAGCCATAGGTATGACTCCCAGAGGCAGGGGAATGATGATGGAGTGCTGAGGTTGCCTACCCCTGCATCACACCAAATCCATCAAACCATGTCTATATGAAGCTGGCTTTGTACACAGGGGACAGTGATGGTGGAACAAAAAAGGGCCTTCACCAAACTGTTAACACAAGATTGTAAGAGTACAATTGTCTAGACCCTTGGTTCTCAACTGCTGGGTCGTGACCCAAAAGTGGGTTGCGACCCCGTGTTCAGTGGGTTGCCGTGTGCCTTCCACTTTTCTAAGTGAGAGGCTCCTCAGACCCCCCCCCCGTCCCCCCTCTTTCACAGTTCTCGTGCCTATCAGCCATTCAAAATATGCTGCCCAGTGCTGAGTGTCTGCTTGAGGTGGGATGGGCTGGGGCTATGGCCGTGATGGAGCTCCATCCATACGTACAACTCCCTCGTGTGCCCTGTAGAGGTGCCTGGACCGGAGTGATGTCACATTCTGGCTCCCGTCACCTCTACAGGGCACGCAAGGGAGCTGTTGAAGCATTGCACATATGGATGGAGCTCCGTCACAGCACAGCAGCCCACATTGGACCTCAGGCTGAGGATTCACTCCAGTTCTTGCAAGGTATAGAGACTGGATGGATCTTTTGAATGGCATCCCAAATGCACCTCCCACCCACAGTTCGATCGCCCACACCGTAACGTGCGCTATCGCAATGCTGTGCGTTCCATTGCAGTGCGACTTAATGATCAAGGACAAATGTGGGTCCTGAGGTTACACACAGGTTGAGAACCACTGCTCTAAAATATCTTTGTAGGATGTAACATTAATCCCTAATTTACACTGTAATCGGCCCGCACGCACAGCTCCGTGCTGCATGCAGGGCAGTATCGCTCAGCTCCTGGGAAGGATAGGTGCTGCGTGTGATTAGTACGCAGCCCCCGTCCTTCTCTATGGGACTACGTGGTCGTACGCCCCCCTACACTCACCCGCCCTGCACATCCATACGGGTGTGGGTGAGCGTACTCGTACGCTGACAGGATGGATCCTGACTGCGTCCGAGCGAGGAAACACACACACACCTACAGACCTGCACTTGAGGTGAGCATAGGGGGGCATACGGCCGCGTGCGGGACGATTACAGTGTGAATGAGGCCTAACAGTTCCATTCACTGGAAACACCTGAGCTTAATAATTTGGAGGGGGATCCACATACTGTAGTAATGGTGATGGGCAGATTTTCAAAAACTTTTAGCCATGTAGTGTAATCAGCCTGAGGCCCCATTCAAGCCCAAAACCAGGTTGAACAGCGCGGTTCCAGTGAAAGGAGTATGAAAACCGCGCTGATCAGCACGGCAAAAAGGGGTCAGGGAGCAATTCGGGCGGGAGGCGGTTCGGATTGTGCGGTCGCATGAGCAGTCCCCATAGCAATGCAAGGATCATTCATGTCGGCGGATCCGTGCGGCCAAATCCGTGCGGCCGAACTGCCCTGGTGTGAACGGGGACCTGGCTGTAATAATCTATGTGTGCCTGATGTATCGCAGAAGGACCAATAAGGAATCCTTCTTTATTTAGCCGGAGGCTACTTAAAGGAGAACTATGAGGTGAGGTGCTTTTCACTCACCTCATAGTTCTAGCCGACCTGTGACAATGAGACTGTCACAGGTCGGCTCAGTAGATCGGGAGGTGAGCGAACACATACCGGCGTTCACTCACCTCTCGATCCTGTCACGGCTCTCTGCCGTGACAGGGGAGGGGCTGGATTCCCCCCTCCCCGCTCTGATCCGCCAGCGCTGACTGGCGGAATGGACGGGGGAGGGGGCGGGTACAGCTGGCTCTGCCTCTAGATAGGCAGAGCCAGCTGTCAGTCACGCAGCTGGGCGGATCCAGACATAATTGTCGGGATCCGCTTCAGCTGCGGCGTCTTAGTATACCGCGAGCAGATGCTAGTTTGTGTACTCCCGTTACCCTAAGGGGAACTATGGGGAAAAGCCTTAACCCCATAGTTCTCCTTTAATGTTACTTCCAGAATACACTCCCTGTCCTCCTGTAGAGAAGACATTGGACTTTTAAGATCCGAAAATTTTCAGGGCCATCTTCAGGGTACTTACTCAAACAAGACCCAACAACCGCAAAGAGCCGCCATTGTGGGCAGAAGCTTAAGAGCCCAGAAGCCATCGTTCAGCCAGTGTTGCGGGTTTCCGTTTCATCTTCGTGACAATTATCCGTACCTTAGGCAGAGTTAAGTTAATTTCTTTGAGGCAATACCATCTAGTAAATTAGGTGTAATGAAGCACGGATACTGGGACAACACAGTCTATCCTATTAGATTGCGGAAAGTACAAAAGCTCTTTAATGAGAATTCTCGATAATTTAATCAATGTTTAAGAAGAAAATGTAATTACGCTGTGGGTTTCGTGTTGCTCGCTCGTTAGCAGCGATTTGCATAATTCAACTTTACTTTTTTTGCCGGGGAAAATGTAGTAATATTAGTATTACTGATCTATCCCATATGTGCAAGCGGTTATGAAGAAAAGCCCTTCCAGGGAATAGCAGACAATAAAAAGATATTATTGGATTGTGTAATACCTGCACATGGAACGTCAAGTTGATCATTTTAAGGGGGATAGATATATTGTTACGTAGCATTTAATAAGGTTAAGGGACCACGTTTCTGCATATCTCTATAAGCCTTTGGTGTTCGGAGGCGAAATTTGTGAATGAAATACAAAATATTATATTACTGCCGCGTTTAACTCTTCCCGGGCGCAATCTGCGGATTAAAGATTCCCCTGCAGCAAATTCCGCTCAATGGAAACATTCACTTTACACTCCACTGTGATGGCTAGGTGTGCGGTCCTAGCTGTGAGGCTGTTGCTGACAGCTGCTGATCTCTACTTATCATCGTGCCTTCTAGTCATGTGATCATCACCAGGTTGGCCATGCCATGGTCGATCACATGGCTTTGTTGCTAATCAGCTGCCAGATGCCTTCATACACCTTTTTTTCTTTTTAAGGAAATAGTGTTAAAAAATAATAACAATTTAAAAAAATTAAAAACAAGAAGAATTTTTAAAAACTTTTTCTGTTTATCTGTCGGAGCAGGCAGAGGCACATCTACTACAAATTGCGCCCCTGGCATCCTACCCAGCTCCTGGCAACCAGTGACATCATTGGTTGCCAGGAGCTGGGCGGGACACCGGTGAGAATTGACCAGGTTCCAAAGAATAGCAAATATCCTGCTCCCAGTGGCATATTCAGGTTAAAGCACATATGGCACATGCCCTGGGCCCCTCCTTTTCTCTTCCTGCCCCTCTCCCATACACATCTCCCTGCCCAGCTATTAGCTGCCAGGTACACTGTGGCCGGCGTCCCACCTGCATATACATCCTTCCGCCAGCTCTGGTTGCTGAGAGCTGGGCTGGAAGATGTATGTGGCCCTTACACATCTCCCTACCTGGCTCTTAGCAACATTTGATGCACTGGCTGGCATCCCACCCAGCTCCTGGCAACCAGTAACATCACTGGTTGCCAGGAGCTGGGTGGGCC
>NW_017306953.1:346078-346329 GCF_000935625.1 Nanorana parkeri | reverse complement strand
CGAACACTCTAGCGCCGCATGCGGCAATTTTTTTTTTTTTTTTTATATATAGAGGAGAGGCAGCCAGGGGAGGGAGTAAGGAGACCAGATTTAGAGGACTACAAATCCCAGCAAAACATTATATAGTATTACAAAATAATATGAAGCTAAATACTGTGTTCTTCTGGGTTGGCGCCCTTATATTTCCAGGTGGCCTGTGTGGGTTCTCAGGTGGGCTGTGCGTGCTCTCGGATGGGCTGTGCGGCTCTCGG
>NW_017306953.1:314038-346017 GCF_000935625.1 Nanorana parkeri | reverse complement strand
GGTGGGCTGTGCGGCTCTCGGGTGGGCTGTGCGGCTCTCGGGTGGGCTGTGCGGCTCTCGGGTGGGCTGTGCGGCTCTCGGGTGGGCTGTGCGGCACTCGGGTGGGCTGTGCGGCACTCAGGGCTGTCTGGGCTATGGTGTCTCACTAGGGGACTGCAGGCGGGCAGCACAGTGCCAGGGAGGAGGAGTAATGACAGATGCGGCTGCAGAGGTTCTCAGCAAGTGCGATCTCGGGCAGCCGCATCTGCCTAAAACCCGCATCTTCCTCTGAGCTGCGGGCAACTGTTAAGAGGCAGAGGCTGCCCATAGCTCAGAGGAAGATCCAGTTTCAGACCAATGTCAGGAACGTAGAACTAATGCCCATAGCATAAGGAGGGCTCGAGTTACTACACGCACTATGGCACGCAGAAACGTGCATAGTGACAGAAGAGCAGTAACTGCGCATGTGCGTGTGCAGCGTGCACGTAATCGGGTGCAACGTGAGCGTGCGCTCGTGCCCAGTGCACGAATTGGCGCCAATCGGCCTATTTAAACCCCAAGCAGCAACTGATAGTTGCTGGAAGATCTCAGCTGTACCTGAACCTGTGTTCCTGTATCTGAATCCTGTGACTGACCCGGCTTGCTCCGGTTTCCTGCTGTCTGCTGCCTGCCTTCTTACCTCGGCTTGTCTGACTATTCTCCTGCCTCCTGATTCGGCTCCGATCTGTCTGTTTGGTTCTGACCCGGCTTCAACTGACCACTTCTACCATCCGGATTCTCCTGGCCTGCCAGCCACTGACCCAGTCCACCTGAATCCTGCATCTGGCTGCCTGAATCCTGCATCTGGCTTCCTGCATCCGGCTTCCTGCATCCTGCATCTGGCTTCCTGCATCCGGCTTCCTGCATCCTGCATCTGGCTGCCTGAATCCTGCATCTGGCTTCCTGCATCCGGCTTCCTGCATTCTTACCAGCAGGTGATCAGCATCCACAGGCACTGGTGTCTCTCTACGTCCGTGCGCTACCTGTGCCATCTCCAGGGGTGCTCTGACTGCTTGCCGAGGACCTCAGCAGCCACATCTGCCAGAAAATGTAAAGTGCCGGTGTTGGCACCGCTGGACACCCAGACACAAGACTCCAAAACCGGACTGTCCAGGTGAAAATGGATGGAAGGCAACCCTACGCCCAGGGTATACGCCACTGGGAACAGGATATTTATTAAAGGGGAAGTAAAAAAACCTTGGCTGCCATTCAACCCAGAAGACTAAGGATATCTAGTGATGGGACAGGATTACTGCAGGAAAGAGTTCTAGGTTGAAGGTGCCCAAGTGACAGAGTTGGAGCTTGGCAATTGTCCTCTTGAACCTGAAAGTATCTGGTGTTTTTTCCTCTGGGTGGACGAATGGAGCACCAGGGAGCAAAGGTAAAATAAAGCTGAGCCGAAAGCATTATAGTTTACCTTTAAAATGATGCAATTGGTTTATGGCTGCCCTCGCAAGAAGGCAAGGGAGCCAACAGTGGTGACATGGAACACAGTAACAGTACAAAGAGCTCCCCAAAAATGTAGGGGGGGGGGGGTGCCCTTTCTATCTACAATGTTATACATTTGCACATGATATATTCGAGCTCTGCTCTTCCTTTCTTACCTGTCAAGGTCAATAATTATATTCCCCGAACTGAACACAGGAAGTATATTTTAAGCCCACCGAATGCTTTATGTTTCGTGCTTCATGCTGCCCAAGTGAAAATTCATAGCTGAGACACAAAATATGAATTTCAAGCAAACAGAACACAAATCTGCAAATTCACTTCTTGGCGTTGAGTTTAGTGGAGGAGCCACTAAGGAGGAGCCCGGTCCATACAACAAAAGGCATGATGCTGGTTTTATAAAGGACACTGGGACAGTGAAATGTGCGCCACGTTAAGTACCAGCTAATTTAACTAATGGAAAGCTATTGCTGTAATTAAAGTATACTTAAGTCAGACTTGCAAAGAGGTTTTGTATGGAGCAGTGAGGAAGGGAACAGGGGGGTGGGGTGGAGTGGTGGCTAGATAGCATTTCGTAGAATCCCACACTCCCAATGTCAGATTCCTATTAAGTTTGCAGGGCTTGTAATTAAGATACAAATTAGGTAATTAAAAAAAGGGTTATTTTTGCATTATTAACTTTGGAAGAGAACAGGCTCAAGTCATAGGGTCTTTTTAGTATTTATTTGCAGGATGAACAGGAGAGAGGTTTTAGGATTGTAGGATACCCGGGTAATACTTCAGAGGACTCTGCATTCTCCCATAGCAACAGCAAAATTCAGTAGTACAGTGGTCCTGTCAGAGCGACCAACAATAGTAGCACAGCGGACAGCCAGGATAGTCCAGGACCTTGAGAGAGAGAACTATCTTTGGACTCATATAGCAACAACTGGCTTCTTCTCTAGCAAGCACCTGGGAATAGGGTGAGGGATCTCTTACAGGGTTCCAGACGGTAGCTCTCACCAGCTCCTCTGTGACACTCCTCGACAAGTAGATTCCACCTCCGGCCCAGCTTCCATCAGGTTTCCTTTCAGCTGCATCTGAAGTCTCTGGGCCCCCAGCATCTGCCACTTGCTGAGGTGCATACCAGATATCCAGTAGTGTCTTTCTGCCACGTGCTGAGGCCCAAGCAAAGCATTTGTAGTTGCTAAATTAGGACCCCCACCTGGAGCTCCTCCCACCGGACCAGCGCTGACTCGCCGCTGTTCTCCTGCACCGAAGGTAAGTGAAAAAACAAAACAAAAACAAACATCGGGGCATTTTGACAGCCCCTCCCCTCCCCATTCAGCCTCACTGTTACATATTTCCCCATTAGGCAGCAAAATGCGGTCTTTATCGGGCCGAGTTGACAGATTCTGTAAGCACTGACCTTGCCGAGCCCATTGACTTGTAACGCATATCTGCTCCATTCCTTTCACCAATGCATCTGTATTGTTACACAAGCATTGCTATATCATAACTACAGTGGCTCATTTCAATGCAGGCTTTTATAATGCAATGTAGCGCAGCTGCAAATGCATGCATTTAAAACACAAAAAGCTGCATTTGACCTGCTCTGTCTGCAACGCTGTGTACGCAAGCAGGGCCGGATTTCCCGCAAAGCCTAGGCCTCGGGGCAGCAGGGAGTAGAGGGGCAGCGGGGGTGTGGGATTCTTTTCTCCCGATGTCTGGGACATGCAGTTCTGGGCGTGGGGCGGGTAGTTGTTTTCTACATTTAGCCCAGCTCCTCAGCAGAGAGAGTAAATGTGGCCCTGTACACAAGCTAGTCAGGTTATGGAAAAAAGGGAACGTCCATTGAATTCCACTAAAAGCCATCAATATATAAAATAACTTTACATTCTCAGAACCCTAAACCTGCAGTCAGTGGTGTCCCTAGCCTATTTGCCATCTGAGGTGGTCGGGGTGAGAAAGTGGAGTGACACTGTCCTCTGCAGGCTCAGCATCTTCTCGCCCAACTCCTAGCAACCAGTGATGTTACTGGTTGCCAGGAGCTGGACGGGATGCCGGCCAGAGCGTCCCAGGTTGCTAAGAGCTGATAGGGTAGATGTGTGTGGCCCTTACACATCTCTCCGCCTGGATCTGTGCAACATGGGACATTCTGGCCGGAAAGAGGCACACTGCAAACGTTGTGCAGCAGAACGGCCATGTGCTCTGCCTGCCTCCGGCCCACGTGACCCAAAGATATGCCACCTGTGGCAGCAGCCTTAGGCTGCCTCACTAAAAGGACAGCCCTTGCTTTCGCCCTTGTAAATCTTCTATTTGTAACCTCCGCTCCATTTCAAATTGTATACCTGCTGATCCTGCCAGTGGCCTCATTACCTACGCATCTCCCTTCACTTTTCTCTTACTTCCTGTTGTGTCTATCAGACAGGAAGTGAGGGATAATTCTCCCAATGGGACGCTGATGGCAAGAAAAGAAGAAAAAAACTCACCAGGTGTGTAACCATTCCGTACTGTATCCAAAATGAAATTAAAATGTTTTGGCTTTAGATATACTTGCAAATATTGGGAAGGGAATTTATCAAAACTGGAGAAGACAAAATCAAGAGCACGGCAACCAATCAGCATCCACCTTTCATTTTCAAAGCTTAACTGAACAAACTGAAAAGAGAAGCTGATTGGTTGCCATAGGCAACTGCTTCGGTTTTCGCCTGCTCCAGTTTTGACCAATCCCACCCTGTATCTTTAATGCAGTAGTTGCTGCGTTTGATAGATCACAACTAACTGAGTTCTTCCTTAAATGTCTGCTTAGGAACTGACAGATGAATGATTCCTGATCCTGAGGACAGGCGGCACGCTGAAGTGCAGAGAGGGGAAACCCCGCTGTCTGGCAGAGAGGAGGATATATAGATATGCGCCGTGATGTATGACGGTTGGTTTCCGCGTACTTCATGCAAGCTGATTTGGAGAGAGATCAACGCATGCGGGGGGACCAAAAGGCAGCAGATGCGCGACTGTCAGAGATTTAATGCTGCTGTGCAAAGGTTAAACGCAGAGAAAATGATGCCCACTGATGGCGGGAGATAATCCGTCCCCGTATGCAGATGGTACAACGCAGCCGGTGCAATGAAACTACATTTAAAGGATCAGTCCACCCCAAAAAAAGTGAAATTCTATCTGTTGGAGTCTAGTAGGTTGAGTCAATATTGGCTTCCTTTATGTCAGTGACACCCCTGCAGAGCCGCCTCACCACCATACTGGATGGCTCTTCTAGCATCACATGTGGAGTTTTTTCAGGCTTACCTCATTCTGTGGTATACAATACCTGTACATTTCAAAAGGAGAGTGCGCCCCCCCCTAAAAAAAAGGGACAGGGTCTAAGTCTATTGCACATATTTCAAGAGTGTTAGTAAAAGTATGGGCTCATTCATAGCAGCGGATGTATATTAAGGTGAGCAGAACGTGCGTGCACTGCAATGTGATTCTAAAATGCATTGCAGTGACCTCTTTTTTTAACCCTAATGTAATTCTAGGTGCCGCAGCATGTTGTAATGTGTTATAGAATGTTGCATGTTGCAATGCGTTATAGAATGTTGCATGTTGCAATGCGTTATAGAATGTTGCATATTGCAATGCGTTATAGAATGTTGCATATTGCAATGCATTATAGAATATTGCAATGTGGTATAGAATGTTGCAATGTGTTGTAGAATGTTACATGTGTTATAGAATGTTGCATGTGTTATAGAATGTTGCAATGTGGTATAACATGTTGCAATATGTTATAGAATGTTGCAATTCCCCTGTGCTGCACAAAAATCCTATTTTTATTTTCACTGTGCTGTGTTGGTGTGAACTGAAGCAATAGGATGGAAGGCAACCTGCCCTGTCTATGCACTGGGACTACACTGCAGCTATGACTAGGCCTTTACTGCCTATTCCCACATTTGTTTATTTTTGTTATAGTGCTGACACTTTAGCGTACAGTCCCTACCTCACACGCACACACTAGACCAGAATTAGACACGAGTCAATTAAAATACAAGCATGTTTGGAGTGCAGGGAAACCAAGCACAGGGAGAATATGCAAACTCCATGCAGACAGTGTCCTGGTTTCGGACCCCAGTGGTGCAAGGCAGGAGTGCTAACCGCTAAGCTACTGTGCTGCCCCAGGTTGCTGCTTGGCAGATATTACCAAGGGCATGTTTTCTGTAGGCTGGAAAGGAGGTCAGAGGAAATCTCTGGCCAGTCCGCTCCTGTGGATCCTGAGCGGACCCAACTGTTGGACAGCCAATAGAAAGTCTTCCTGTCACTGCCTGCCCGGGACCCTGTACGGAGGAGATTTGGGACTGGAGCTTTACGTGACCACGGTTTTAGGTGAGTAAGAAGGACATTTAGATATCAATTAGTGGGGGGCTTAGTGGGTGTTCGGAGAGTAGCTTTAGAGCGTACCCAGGGTAAGCTTGGCCAATTTGTTATCGATGTGTCTGTCATCCCCGCTGGGGGGGATTCATCCCTATATTTATTTTAGTGACCAATGTCATCTGGGAAAAAAAATTGAGGGATAATAAAAAATGTTGAGGTGTCACCAGGACAGGCATTGAGGGGAAATCTGCCAATGGAGACGCTTGTTCAGTTGACATCTGGATGAGATTTTCTTTATTTTGGAGAAATATCTTCTCACTTCCTGTTGTATCTTGGGACAGGAAATGAAGGGAGACAGCAATAAATAATCTAAACAATCTTGATACATTTTAACCAATTCTTAGTCTATCCAAAATTAAAAAAAATATTAAAAAAGGTGGATTTGGATACACTGTGTTTTGAGTGCAGTGTAACGTCCTAATAACACTTGGGAATTGGATGTAAGAGGCCCGCGGGTACACCGGAGCTGTGCAGAAAAATCACATTTCCCCGAGATTTTTCAGCTGAATGGCGTTTTATTCGGAACCATTATTGCTCATCTGTACAGATTTAAACGCACACCAAGGACAGATGCTCCTCAAATAACAGAAATGATAATAAATGAAGGTCTGGCGGTCACAGCGGGCAACATATTCAAATCTGTCCGTCACATTAGCGGTTTTGACATCCTCTAAATATTTCATTAAGAATGGGCAGTCAAGCAACTTGTGTCAGTTTTCTGTACTTACAGGAGGAAATGTGCGCGTACCCGGCGTGCGGGATGCAGAGGGTAAATGGAAATAGATGTTGCCATTTTTTTTTCCTCATCAAATTGCGCAGGGGACTGTTAAATATTCATCAAAGGCCGTTTTGGTGGTTGAATAAGCAGCTTTGTTTTTATTTCAGGCAAGCCGAGGAAGTTAGAATTTAGAATGGAGGCACGAGGAGCAGGATTTATTCAACCAATCACAGCCATCAATTAGAATTCATCTTTACTAATCCACCTCCAGTGAATGAAGATATGATTGGCTGCTGTCAGACGCTCAACTTTGCAAAACACTAATCACCACTAATGTGTTCCCGAATGTGACAAATGAAGTCCAATAACATTTATTTATAAATTAAAATAGATCGCCCATGAGGTTAGAAAAGTAGCAGCTCGGGCTACAATACTCACCTTCAATCCAGACAGGGAAGCACCCAGCCAGAAGAGGAAGAAGGAGAAAAAGAGGAGGAAGGAGAAGGAGAGGAAGAGGAGGGAGAGGAAGAGGAGGAAGAGGATGGAGAAGAAGAGGAGGAAGAAGAGGAGGAAGAAGAGGAGGAAGAGGAAGGAGAAGAAGAAGAGGAGGAGGAAGGGGAAGGAGAAGAAGAGGAGGAAGAGAAAGGGGAAGGAGAAGGAGAAGAAGAAGAGGAGGAGGAAGGGGAAGGAGAAGAAGAAGGGGAAGGGGAAGGAGAGGAAGGATAAGAAGAAGAAGAGGAAGGAAAAGAGGAAGGAGAAGAGGAAGGAGAAGAAGAAGAGGAAGGAGAAGAAGAAGAGGAGGAGGAAGGGGAAGGAGAAGAAGAGGAGGAAGAGAAAGGGGAAGGAGAAGGAGAAGAAGAAGAGGAGGAGGAAGGGGAAGGAGAAGAAGAAGGGGAAGGGGAGGAGAACGAGAGGAGGAAGAGAAAGGGGAAGGAGAAGGAGAAGAAGAAGAGAAAGGGGAAGGAGATGGAGAAGGGGAGGGGAAGGAGAAGAAGAGGAAGGAGAAGAAGGAGAGGAAGGAGAAGAAGGAGAGGAAGGAGAAGAAGGAGAGGAAGGAGAAGAAGAAGAGGAAGGAGAAGAAGGGGGGGGGAAGGAGAAGAAGGGGAGGAGAAGGAGAAGAAGAGAAAGGGGAAGGAGAAGGGGAAGTGGAGTGAAGAGGAAGGAGAAGAAGAAGAGGAGGAGGAAGGGGAAGGAGAAGAAGAGGAGGAAGAGAAAGGGGAAGGAGAAGGAGAAGAAGAAGAGGAGGAGGAAGGGGAAGGAGAAGAAGAAGGGGAAGGGGAGGAGAACGAGAGGAGGAAGAGAAAGGGGAAGGAGAAGGAGAAGAAGAAGAGAAAGGTGAAGGAGATGGAGAAGGGGAGGAGAAGGAGAAGAAGAGGAAGGAGAAGAAGGAGAGGAAGGAGAAGAAGGAGAGGAAGGAGAAGAAGGAGAGGAAGGAGAAGAAGAAGAGGAAGGAGAAGAAGGGGAGGGGAAGGAGAAGAAGGGGAGGGGAAGGAGAAGAAGAGAAAGGGGAAGGAGAAGGGGAAGTGGAGGAGAAGGAGAGGAGGAAGAGAAAGGGGAAGGAGAAGGAGAGGAAGGATAAGAGGAAAGAGAAGAAGAAGAGGAAGGAGAAGAAGGGGGGGAAGGAGAAGAAGGGGAGGGGAAGGAGAAGAAGAGGAAGAGGAAGGAGAAGAGGAAGGAGGAGGAAGGGGAAGGAAGAGGAAAAGGGGAAGGAAGAGGAGAAGAAGCTGTACCCTGCAGTATTTATTTTCCTCCACAAGATGTCCTCAGTCTTCCAGGTCGAAGGGTGCTTAATGTCATCCTTGAATGTGTGCTTAGTGTCATCCTACTGTGAATGCAGGAAGTCATGGGCCTGCCCCCAGAGATATAGAATACAAATTTGGCAGCTCACTGAGTAAAATTGTAGAGAATCTCCATTGGCAAAACGTTTCCGTCCTCGAAATCTAATTCACATAAGTCTCTTCCCCATCCCTATTTGTCACTTTTTCAAATATTGCATTACAGTCAGCTTGGAACTGGGACTTGTATTTATTTTTCCCCAGGATAGGTTAGAAACATATTTGTGTGTTGATCACTAAAACCAAAACTAAAAAAAAAAAAAGAAAGATTTTTTGAGGAACCTGGCATTGGAGCAGCAGAGAGAGTAAATCCGGCCCCGGACATAAGTTGTGTACAAAGATAACTATCCAAAGTACAGAAGAGCAGACAAAAGAGTAGGGGCCTTATACATGGGTAGCATCAGTTTCAATTAGGATGGGGTCGTTCTGATTAGCAGGGGATCCGTGATGAATAAATATGGCAATCCTCAGCATGCAATGCTGAACAAGATGAAAAAGAAATATGAAATGTTATGCTTAGAAGAAAAATGCCCTGTACACCAAATTTCATCCCAACCGCGAAGCATGATGGAGAGAGTATTATGGTTTATGGCTGCTTTGCTGCCTTGGGGTCTGGGGAGCTTGCTATCATAGATAAAACGATTTATCAAAGAAAAATAGAAAAATATCCGGGTAGCAGTCCATCACCTGAATCTTAGTTGAAGTTGTGTAATGTAACAAGACAAGGATCAAAAACTCAGTAGTAAAGCAACAACTGAATGTTGTAGCAGGAGAAAATGTGTATTCTAGAGCGGTCAAACCATAGCCCAGGCCTCAGCCCTATTTGGGTGCTCGACCCTTACCCAAAGAGAGCTGCGTCCTGGTCCTCTTGGGCATCAGTGATGTAACGTGCTCTAGCATTGCATCCTGGGAAGGTTGCATTAGCAGAGTATTGGTGGGAAATGTCACCTGTAATCTCCGAGTTCTCAGGGAAAGGCATTTTCCTCCCTGGAGATGATGTGCATGGTCACATGTCCTAGTCACATGAGCCAGAGTTCCAGGAAGTAAAGGGGATCTAGTAATCTGCCCTTAGTAAAAATGGCCACTGTCAGAAGAATAGGGAAGAAAAGAAAAATAATGTATGCAAAGAATAAAAAGTCAGCAATTATATAGAAGTATCTGTCTGTAGACTTCATTACTAAACATTTCTAAAGGTGTGTTTGTTGTCATTTCATAGATTATTATTATTATTATTAATATACAGGATTTATATAGCGCCAACAGTTTGCGCAGCACTTTACAATATAAGGAAGACCTTACAGTCACAATAAAATTCAAGACAATATGGTGAGGAGGGCCCTGTCCCTGAGGGCTTACACTCTAAAAGGGAGGGGCAAGTGATACATGAGGAGGTAGCTGTGTGGGGATGAATTGTATGAGACCGTCATGATTGAGTGGTTAGGTTGAGGTGGGATCGGCTTCACTGAAGAGATGAGTCTTAAGGGATCGTTTAAAGGCAGTCAGAGTGGGAGACAGACGGACAGATTGGGGTAGAGCAGGGGTGCCCATTAGGTAGATTGCGATCTACCAGTAGATCGCGAAGCGAAAACTGGTAGATCGCGATCGGCTCACTGACCTGTGTCCTGTCCTCCCGCAGTACTCGTGCGGCTGAATGTGTCAGATGCTGCAGACGGGAAGGAAAGAGGAGAGGAGACTTGGGAAGCTGCTGCAATGGAGGTAAGAAAAGACAGACAGGAGAGAGACTGCAGAGAAAGTGAGAGAAGAGAGAGCATATAGAAACAGGGGAGAAAGACGGGGGCGCGAGGAGAGAGAACCGGTTCACTTCAATGCACTTCATCCCTAAAGCCCGTGAGACAGCAGACTGGTTAGATGCGAGGCAGGCGCAATGAGGCACAACTACCAAACACATTAAAAATGTCATGATACAACATCTGCTGAGTAATATACCCTTGAAGGATGAGAGGGAAACCTGGCATTTTGTTTTCCTCTCTGCTGTCTGTCAGGGCCTCTAAAGATGAAGCTTTAATAAAAATTCTAGAAAACCTTACCAGCTCAGTTCACATTGGCAGGATTTTAAGGAAGTAGATGGCAGATCCTCACCTGCGTTTGGTCTGTAGATATTTATATGAACCATTCCAATTGTCTTTATATCCGGGTTGTCAGCTCACCCCAAATTGCTGACACACATCAATGACACTGGTTTTGCAGTCAAAGTATTAATAAACGTAGAGTTGTCGACTTTTCTTTTTGCAAAAACCTGAACACTCTAATGCCGCGCTGCATTTTTTGGGGAGAATATACAAGAGAGAGCGAGGAGAGACAGCCAGGAGAGAGCACAAGGAGAAACAGCCAGGAGAGAGCACAAGGAGAAACAGCCAGGAAAGAGAGCAAGAACAGACAGATAGGACAGAGAGAGAAGAGACAGCCAGGAAAGAGAGAGAAAAGACAGCCAGGAAAGAGAGCAAGGAGAGACAGGAGAGAGAGCGAGGAGAGAGTGAGGATAGACAGCCAGGAGAGAGAGAGGAGAGACAGCCAGGATAAAGAGCGAGGAGAGGCAGCCAGGAGAGAGTGAGGATAGACAGCCAGGAGAGAGAGAGGAGAGACAGCCAGGAGAGAGAGAGAGAGGAGAGACAGCCAGGGAGAGAGCAAGGAGAGACAGCTAGGAGAGAGGGTGAGGAGAGACAGCTAGGAGAGAGAGAGGAGAGACAGCCAGGCGAGAGGGTGAGGAGAGACAGCTGGGGAGAGAGAGCTAGGAGAGACAGCCAGGAGAGGCCAGGCGTCTATTTTTTAATACTGTTGCGCACTCTCAGGAGCTGAGAAACATAGTTAGAGGTCAGTCAGTTGGCAAGAATTCAGGTGACCTCTGACCCCTGACACTCACGCTGAAGAGACAGAATGAGGAAGGAAAGTAAAACTAAGTGGGAAGAAAATAAATAAAATTCCATTAGTGAGCCCGCACAATTGTATTGGTTTCGCGTCGATTATTTAGATTTTGACATCTGGGCTCTGGCCTTGTGACATTGTATTTGCAGGATCCCTCTGCGATTTGTAACATTTGTATATTGTACCGCTGTGGGTCTGCTGTTCCCGAGCCATAAATGTGCTCCCGCTAACGATTACATTGCCAGTATCTGGCTAGAAAATGAAGGATTTATTTGATAAATGATGATGATTTCCTGCTCGCCATGCTGCAAATGTTGGATTAAATCTGCTTTTAGCTAATGTCTGGTGCCAGATTTTGATGTACACATGTTCCTAAGCTGGCTCCGATCTGCCACCCTCAGGGTTTCTGCATATAAAAATGCTGAAATATGATTCTCCTGATTGTCTGTGATTGATTCCAGGAGATGTCTGGAATGATTCTTCTTAAAGCTAATTTCTGGTTGGCTGTAATAAATTCCGTCCTGTATCTTACACTATGGACATCGGATTCCTATGCCGCTCTAGTAGGATATGTTGCGGAAGTCTGACAACAGCAAACATACTGTCCTGCGCCCGGGGCAAGTGACCCCCCCGCACCCCCGGTTGTTACGCCACTGGACCACTATACAGCACTAGAGATCGATGACTTTACTAAGACTGCAGCCTATCCATTCACTGGAGACTAATGACATCACTAAGACTGCAGCCTATCCATTCACTGGAGACTAATGACATCACTAAGAATGGAGCCTATCCATTCACTAGAGACCGGTGACATCACTGAGAATGCAGATTATCCTTTTATTAGAGACCGGTGACATCACTAAGAATGTAGCCTATCCATTCACTAGAGATCGGTGACATCACTAAGAATGCAGATTATCCTTTTATTAGAGACAGGTGACATCACTAAGAATGTAGCCTATCCATTCACTAGAGACCGGTGACATCACTGAGAAGGGAGCCTATCCATTCACTAGAGGCCGGTGACATCACTGAGAAGGGAGCCTATCCATTCACTAGAGGCCGGTGACATCACTGAGAAGGGAGCCTATCCATTCACTAGAGGCCGGTGACATCACTGAGAAGGGAGCCTATCCATTCACTAGAGGCCGGTGACATCACTGAGAAGGGAGCCTATCCATTCACTAGAGGCCGGTGACATCACTGAGAAGGGAGCCTATCCATTCACTAGAGGCCGGTGACATCACTGAGAAGGGAGCCTATCCATTCACTAGAGATCGATGTCATCACTAGGAATGCAGCCTATCCATTCCCTAGAGGCCGGTGACATTACTGAGAATGGAGCCTATCCATTCACTAGAGATCGATGTCATCACTAGGAATGCAGCCTATCCATTCACTAGAGACCGGTGACATCACTGAGAATGCAGCCCATCCATTCACTAGAGATCGGTGTCATCACTAGGAATGCAGCCTATCCATTCACTAGAGACCGGTGACATCACTGAGAATGCAGCCCATCCATTCATTGGAGACCGGGGACATCTATCACGATACCGTGCACTGGTGCCCCACACCGCGTACAACTATCTGTACAGGAGGACCAAATACTTGACCACACCAAACAAGGCTATGAACTTATAGTTTATTAGACATAACCAAAATCATATAAACACAAGCAACCCCACCAACACCCACAAGTAACATAAAGTAGCCAAACTAAATGCAAACAGCAATATCACACACAGGGTATAACAGGTCAAGTTAACCTGGGGAGCAGGGCAACCACAGAGCAGGAGGCCTCAAGGGAAGGAGCCAGGAGTCAGGGTCCAAGGAGGCAACAGGATACAGGTTATGGCAACAATACTGAGGCACCAACCTCACTGTGAGAAGGGGCTAAATACCCTCCCAGGCCAGCACCAGGTGGAGACTAATTGCCGACAGCTGGGAGACACCCGCAGGTGAGCACCGGAATTGCAGGTTCCAGCACCACCTCCGGTGGTGTGGTACCTGACAGCCCCCGGGCTGCCTGGGGAAACCTGCAGGTGAGCACAGGAACTGCAGGACCAGGTTCCAGCGCCACCTGGATGTGCTCTTTCCCCTGACAGCATCACTGAGAATGCAGCCTATCCATTCACTATAGATGGGAGACACTCGTGAGAAAACAGCCTATCCATTTACTAGAGACCAGTTGCATTGGTTGATATCTATTCATTAGAGACCCATGAGTTGTGACATCACTAAAACAATGATCAATGCCCATAAAAGAACCAAGTGCCCTGTCAAGGGATGATCTAAACGTTCACTTTTGCCTTCGTTTTCTGCACCTTAAATGATCACACTTAAATTATTACCCAATTTATTCTCAGCCCAATGGGAGAAAAATATAACATTGTTGACATTGGGAAATTCTAGACCTGCTCTTGTAAGAAAAGGAAAATGTACTTCTCCCCAGGCAGCTGTCAAACAAAGCGCTTTGAGTTTTGTAAGAGTTAACGGAAAACTATTCTGTAATGAATGATTCACAACCACCGGCACAATGAACACCGACTCTGTTTATTCCCCAGCAAAGGCCTATCATTTGTGATATGTATTATTAAACAAGATAAGTAACCACTTTGTGACCAGTGCTATCCCTCTCCATGAATAATTGACAGAGCGGTGTGTAATATAACATCTTATGTTTGAGGGTAGGACAAGCTGAACTGTTTGTCGAGTTAGTCCGAGGTGCTCAATTTTATTATATCAAGTACAATGCAACCAAACCATTAGCAGTACTGCTTCCTATTATGTGCTGCTAGTTATAATGTTGCCTCTGGATTATTCTTCACTGGCTGTCAGCGGGAGGATTTATCTAACTAGGTCTTGGGCACTTGTTGACCCAAAGATTTCAAAATGGACTCTCCTATTAGTATAGTTCACTGTTATGGTATTTATAGTGAATACCGGTTTTATTTTGTTCACGGTTGATTGGGTGGCTTAATGGCTAGCGCTGTTGCCTTGGAGCATTAAGGTCTCATGCTTAGTTTGCACCATGAACACTACTTGCATGACATTTTTCTGTTTTTCTAGTTTCCAAACACAATCCAAAAACATTCTGGTTGGTCTACTCGCTTTAGACCAAATTGGTCATCTGTCCTGTCAATTTCAACCAACTTTCCAATGGAAATCCCTATGCTACTTGGCTCCATCCAGTGGCATGAGTGCCAAGTGAACATCATTCGCCCCAACATACAGAGCGGCAGAAGATTTACTGTATAAATCGCTCCCTTAGTGCCTATTCTTGGTAATCATTGCCTGTCCTTATCCAATTTTTTTTAAACAAATGTAAATAGTTATGTTTTGTGTTTATTTATTTTGTTATTGTTGGGTTCCCTTTGAGAGAAGACTTATTAAAGCCAGCACCCAACATGCCTTTCACTAACCTGTTTCATGTGTTCCACCCACATATCCACAATGGGAGGAACTTGAATATGTTGTTAATCCAAAAGAAAACCAGACACCGGTGTCTGCAGGAGGAAGTCTTATTTGGATGTTCATCATGGAGATTTCACCACCAGGGCTGCCAAAAGAGGGGGTACAGGCAGTACCTCTGTACTGGGCCCCATTGGGTCAGCAGGGGGCCCTGTGGGCAGTCCTAGTGCAGAGTCTTTCCAGGTGCCTGGGCGCAGCAGAAGGCTGCAAGAACGGGCAGAGTAGATCTGAGATCACTGTTTGTGCATGTGTGGGGGGATCTGCAGCATAGATATACATTGGCACTACACTGCCTGGCCAAAAAGGCACACACTCTAATATTTTGTTGGGTCACCTTTAGCTTTAATTACGGCACGCATTTCCTATGGTATCATTTCAAATACCTTATACAATGTCACAACATTTATCTTTGTCCAGAGCGGCATTACATTTTCACCAAGATCTTGTAGTGATGATGGGAGAGTCAGATCACTGTGTAAAGTCTTCTCCAGCACATCCCAAAGATTATTAATGGGGTTAAGGTCTGGACTCTGTGGTAGCCAATCCATGTGTGACAATGATGTCTCATGCTACCTGAACCACTCTTTCACAATCTGAGCCCGATGAATCCTGGCATTGCCATCTTGGAATATGCCATTTGTGCCAACAGGGAAGAGAAAAATCCATTAATGGAAAAGCCTGATCATTCAGTATATTCAAGTGGGCACATAACATTGCTGAACCTAGACCTGACCAGCTAAAGCAACCCCAGATCATAACTGGATGAAATCCAGATGGTGGGGGCAGGTGTGTGGGGGGGCAGGCAGTGTATATAAGGGCTTCTAGGGTTGAGCAAATCAATTTGCGTAATTAAAAACTGGCTAAGGAAAATGGATGATTTACTCTGAGGTGGGTTCAGTGTGATCTGGCAATTGGTTTCAGCTTTTCCCTGAAATTTATTAAGTGGTCCAAAGAATTCACTAGTTTGGCAGAGAGACCCAACCCAAGCAGCAATCCCCCATTTTAAAATAGTATTTTCTTAACATAACACTGCTGAACCTAGGCGTAATAAATTGAACCAACCCCAGATAATTATCTTACCTATTTAATCAGCTTAATCCAGGTAGTGACCTTTTTGTTTTGTGGCCAGGCAGTGTATTTTAACATTGGGGTGGGGATGTCAGGTTGGCTGTACGGGGCCCCATGATTTCTTTCAAATTCTTTATTTTATGAAACAGCATAGCCATACATAGACAGTGCAAAAACACAGCTTGATAATGGGTATTAAAGGAGAACTATGGGGTTAGGGCTTTTCCCCATAGTTCTCTTAAGGGTAACGGGAGGACACAAACTAGCGTCCTCCTGTCACCCTAGGCTCAGTATACCGTGAGCTAGAGCTCGCGGTATACTGAGACGCCGCAGCTGAAACGGATCCGGACAATTATGCCTGGATCCGCCCAACTGTGTGAGTGGCAGCTGGCTCTGCCTCCCTAGAGGCAGAGCCAGCTGTACCCGCCCCTCTCCGTCCGTTCCCGCCGTCAGCGCTGGAGGATCGGAGCGGGGAGGGGGGAATCCAGCCCCTCCCCTGTCACGGCAGAGAGCCGTGACAGGATCGAGAAGTGATTGAACGCCGGTATGTGTTCACTCACTTCCCGATCTACTGAGCCGACCTGTGACAGTTTCATTGTCACAGGTCAGCTAGAACTATGAGGATGAGTCAAAAGCAATCACCTCATAGTTCTCCTTTAACTCTAAGGTGTGGATCCCATTGATTTTCAAGTTTTGTAAACAACATACATACAATAGGAAGAGAAAGTAGCAGGGGAAGAGGGTAGAAGAAGCACAAGATATGCACAGGTCCAGCAGTCTCCAGCCGAAGTCCGTGCCATAATTGTAAATCGGATGGTGGATATTCAAAATTATATGGAGACATACCCGGAACAGCCTGCAGTGAGCAATACTAAAATCTCAAAATATGGGGTACATAATAGTCCCAGGCCCATGATTTCTAATGGTGGCCCTGTTTACCACCCGAGCCCCCAGAGCTTATAACCAATTTTTATGCGTTTCACCCAAATGCTGCCCACTCATTATTGACAAGTTTAGATTCCGACTGATATACCTTTTAAATATCATCTCCTTTTTCCCCAAAGACCAAGACCTTTATTTTTCTAAGGTTGTGTTCTATCCGAAAAGCCCCCCCAAAATATCCAAGAATGCAGATTCTTCTACCTGACATAAAGTCTACACTTGAGCGAATCTCAAACAACTGCCTGTCAAAAAATATCATAGCACTCAGCGCAGAACGTAGTTGCCGTCATGAAATGGCGTCTTTTGGAATTAGGTCGGCCCTCTGGGTACTGTGTACGAAAACCTACGTGGTTCCATTCTGTCAAACGCTCCTCTCTTCATTGTGTGCGTGTTTTATTAATCACAGGTTTAAGTTCACAGTGTGTCGCTGAACATAGACCGAAAAATACACTCCATTTATTTGTCTCATCTGATCTAAAAGCCGCTTCCTTTCCTCCGTGGAGCGCCGAACGGGAATTGAATGTTTTTTATTGGCTCTGGGGTTCGGTATGAATTAAAGGATGTTTACTTTTATATGAAAAAAAAAAATAGAGGACTGCAATAGATGAATTATTTAGAACTAGAGCTGATTCTGAATCTTGGGTGATGTCTAATTTCTACGGATTTAAATGGCCAAATCTGAACTGCTATTTTTGGCGGCTTGGATTCCCAAAGGGCTTCTAGGAGAAAGGCTCTGGGAAAGGGGACGAGTCTCCAGAATTGCGTTAGCTACTACAGCACTTTCTGTTTTGAGTTACATGCAGATGTTAGAGACTTCATCTCTTGGAACTTTTATGTCCACGTTTATCCCTTGGGTTCAGGAATCTTTCCTCTATATGGTGAGTTGCCAACATTCATCTGTGAGTGGCCATTTATGCCATAAAGAATACATGTCGTTCATGAGGCCAGTGCTCTCTTTTGGACCAAAGTGTCCAAAGGGAAGCCAGAGCCAGGATTCTTACTCTGCGGTTTGCACATGCGCTTGGTGCAGCCCATAGAGTTGTATCAGGTGCCGCGTCTCTGCCTGAATGTGCGCGTGCCGACGTATGGTTTGAATGCTTGACGCCCTCTGGGCTATAAAGGCTGTGACTACCAAACCTCCTTTGCTGTCAGATTTGTCAGCTTCCCTGTGTGTTCCTACATCCGGTTCCTGAGTTGTCTATCTGTTATTGACCCGGCTTGGCTTGACCCTGCTGCTTCTCTCCTGTGCTTCGACCCTCGGCTTGTTCCTGACGTTGTTCCTGCTTCATCCCCTGGTACTGCGTTGCCTGCATGTTGACAACCTCGGCCAGTCCTGACGATTCTTCTTGATCCATTGCCTGCTTGCACCTGCACCCATCTCTGCATCTCCTGCTCCGCGGATCTGTCTTCTACTGGCACTCCTGCCCCTCTGTGCCCCGGTGATACTGTGCCCAATCCAGGTGCCCCAGGACCAGAGTTGTGAGAGAGGCCGCCCTCGACACTTCAGACTCCCCTAAGGTACGTGACACAAAGGCTGCTTCAAAGACTATTTCTGCCTCAAATCTCCTTCTGCTGTTTCCTAAGACCCCTTAGATTGACTGCCAGTGCTACCAGGTCCCACCCTTCTTAGTATCCCTGGTAACATTTTTAAAGGAGGTGGCCCATCTTTTTTTTGGGCCCAATTATTTACTCCAATGTGGCTTCCCGGAGCTTTCCGAAACCATTCGGCAAAATGTTTGCATCGTTGCTTCTCTGTGATACACACCTTCTTTGGAGCCTGATCCTTATGTGCATTGACTTCAATGGTACTTCCATTCTTGAACTTCAAAATTTTGAGGTTGACCAATTTTAGAAAAAATGATGAGAACCTGATTGACTCTTTTTGAAATTTGCTCATCTCTGCTTCGAACATGTTACTGGGTAGAGCAACGAACCTCTTATGGAAAGGAATTCAGTTTAGAAGTCAGTAGGTTGCAAATGTCTTGTTGCACGCTATGGCTTTGTGTCTCCATCCTGGCACCCATCCCTCCTCAGCAATTGGGACACAAGGAGGTGGGCCTTTATTTGGCAGATATGTCACATTGCTTTGAGAAAGAATTACATAGCATGGCAGAGCAATTGCTGGCATGGGTTTATGTGTTTTGCTTTATTAATCTGTATTTAGCCTTCAGGCTAAATATGGATTGAACCGTGTGCAGTTTGGTCTTCATCTCTCCGCAGAGCATGTAGGCCGGATAGAAGTTACTGGGACCAAGCCTGACATAGATCTATCCATGACCAAGAGTTACACCATCAGCGGAGCAAAGAGAAGCATCACAGGACTTGGGAGAAAGTGTTTGGGAAATGGTAGTGGCATGATTGGAACGACAATGTTTCATTGCCGGAGGGGGGCACCCTAGGAGAAGTGTGCCATAATGTGCTCAGCATCTTTGCACAGCATGCTCACCCATCCTGCAGGAATTCAGTTTGGCTTTGAGTTAAACATGTCAAAAATAATTCAAATTGTGCACTAAAAATACGCGGCACTTTCCCTCGTGCACAGCGCACAGTTGGGCATGTCTTGTGGTGTTACCAAGCCCTAATGATCAAACGCAAAAAAACAAAACCATGCTGAGAAATAATTGGTAACGCCGGGTGGCAAATCTCTCTGCTTTTAAAAGATAATTTATCTCATAATAAACATTTTTATGTTGCCTTACAGTAGCTCAATCAGGTAAGCATCTGAACAGCCACTTAAACTTTCAGCAAGTCTGTCTGGAGTGATCAGCTGGTGAATTTCCATGGCTGAGGGCTTTGATCTGACAGAATAAACAGATAAATAACGAAATATAAAGAAGAGACCCTGTCAGCAGACCATTCACTTAACATCAATCTTCCCTTAGAATATGTGCATTTTATGTTTATTTTCTTCATTTTATTTACCTGTAAAAGCCTCCCTTGTGTGGACATCCAGACGCCCCGAGACTTCTGCTGGGTACCACCATCTTGGATGAGATGTCAAGAGTAAGGATGTCCCCATACCATTTTTTCAAGACCAAGTACAATTACTTTCCCTCAGGTACTCGCTGATACTAATTACTGATACTTTTTCTTAAAGGCACATGTGACATAAAACAATACAGACTGAGGATTTTAGGGCAGTTTCTTTATAATTATGAAGAATAGACATGTGCCATTCGTTTCGTTACGAATCGAAATTAATGGAGAATGGCAACCGGCTATAGAGGACTACAGATCTCACCAATCCATGATTATACAGTAATGGAGAATGGCAACCAGCTATAGAGGACTACAGATCTCACCAATCCATGATTATACAGTAATGGAGAATGGCAACTGGCTATAGAGAATTACAAATCTCAGCAATCCATGATTATTCAGCAATGGAAAATGGCAACCAGCAATCATGGATTGGTGAGATTTGTAGTCCTTTATAGCTGGCTGCCATTCTCTATTGCTGTATAATCATTGGTTATACGGTAATGGAGAATGGCAACTGGCTATAGAGGACTACAGATCTCCCCAATCCATGATTATTCAGCAACTGAGAATGGCAGCCACCAATAGAGGACTACAAATCTCATAAATCCATGATTAAACAGCAATTATTATTATATAGTGTTGTGTGTGGTCTCACCAGGGCCGCGTGCAGATCTCAGCAGGGCTGCATTTGGGTCTCACCAGGGCTGTGTGCAGATCTCACCAAGGCTGCCTTTGGGTCTCACCCGGGCTACGTTTGTGTCTCACCAGGGCTACATTTGGTGGGTGCTGGGCTCTCCAGGGTTTTGTGGGCAGGTGCTGGGCTCTCCAGGGCTCTGCGGGTGGTTGCTGGGCTCTCCAGGGCTGAATGGCTGGATGCCAGACTCATGCCGGGCTCCAGTGTTGTACGGGTAGGTGTGGGGCCGTCCAGTGCTGTGCCGGTCTCTGGGGGCGCCGGAGAGGAGGAGGAAGAGATGTGGAGCTGGACCAGCGCTTTTAAAGACAGATGCCACATGGTCCTCGGCAAATGCAGGACCTCAGGCAGCCACTCTTGTTTAAAAATTTGAAGGGCCAATATCAACCCTAATTATTGGAGCAAGTACTTGTGAAAATACACTGTATTGGCCCAGATGCCGATACTAGTATCAGTATCGGGACATCCCTAGTCTAGAGTATTCCCCTTTACTCCTCCTTTATCAACTACATAAAAGGTAATGAAGGGAGGTGAGTGGCATAGGAGGCGGGACAGCACAGGGAGGGGACTGTGCTAGGGAAGTGACTAGTCAATTCTGGCAAGCTTAAAGGCACATTGGAAGTACCTTTAAAGAAGAACTGCCTTCAGGTAATCAAAAAATGAACCTTAAGAAGTGGCGCTACCCCCACACTGCAAGGGGTAACTGCTTGTTTTGGTCTAGGGGTTAAAATAAGGAAGGTACACTCAGCTGATCCTCGGTCCTGTGGCGGTGAACACTCACCTCTCTTACCCTCCACTAACAATTACATACAAAGCCATCTACAGCTACCCAACTAAATCTCCAACCTCAACTCAAAATATCACCCAAACCGCCCTCTTCGCTCCTCCCAACACCTCATGCTCACCAGTTCCCTTGTCACCTCCTCCCATGCTCACCTCCAGGACTTATCCAGATTGTCTCCCATCTTTTGGAACCCCCCTACCCCATTGTGTCCGCTTATCTCTTACGCTGCAAAAAAAGTTAGACCCCTCTAGGTATGATTAAATATCTAGTAGTTTTCTCGGAAACATCTTAGACCATGTATACAAGATTTATAATGAATTTTATTATAACCACCTCAAACTAACCACTGAACCATCACATTCTCAACCAATTCATCGACACACAGCTACCTCCTCATGTATCGCTTGCCCCTCCCTTTTAGATTGTAAGCCCTCAGGGGCAGGGCTCTCCTTACCATCTTGTCTTGAATTGTATTGTGATTGTAATGTCTTCCTTATATTGTAAAGCGCTGCACAAACTGTTGGCGCCATATAAGTCCTGTATAATAATAATAAGCATAATCTATGAAATGACAACAAACACACCTTTAGAAATGTTTAGTAATGAAGTCTACAGACAGATACTTCTATATAATTGCTGACTTTTTATTCCTTGCATACATTTTTTTCTTTTCTTCCCTATTCTTCTGACACTGGCCATTTTTACTAAGGGCAGATTACTAGATCCCCATTTACTTCCTGGAACTCTGGCACATGTGACTAGGACATGTGACCATGCACATCATCTCAGGGGAGGAAAATGCATTTCCCTGAGATTTTGTGAGATTAAAGCTGAGATTTCCCAGCAATGCTCTGCTGATGTAACCTTCCCAGGATGCAATGCTTGAGCAAATTACATCACTAATGTCCAATTGGACCAGCTTGCCCCTCCCTTTTAGATTGTAAGACCATCTTGTCTTGAATTGTATTGTGATTGTAATGTCTTCCTTATATTGTAAAGCGCTGCGCAAAATGTTGGCGCTATATAAATCCTGTATAATAATAATAACAAAAACAACACAATCTATAATAGAAAACCAACAATATCTCCTACTCTGTCCACCTCCAGGCGATCCTTGATAACTCATCTCTTCAGGGAAGCCTATTCCCCCTCGATAGAACCCTCCTTTCACTTCTTCCATGAAATCATCCCAAACAGTTATTACCTTTTGTATCACTTACCCCTCCTACTACCTTGTAAGCTCTCACGAACAGGACCCTTCTACCTTCCTGTATTGATGACTCTATTGTCTCCCTCCATTTTGTAAAGCGCCGCACAAACTGTTGGTGCTATATAACTCTTGTATAATAATAATAATAATATTAAAAATAATATCCGCAGTCTTCATTTGTTCCAGCAGAGGGCACTGCAGCATAAAGCTACTTTAAAAGGAATTAATTCAATGTATTACACAGAAATCTTGCCCCCCCAGTGCTATGAAATCTTTTCTTAAGATTAGATTTAGATCCACTGACCAAAAAAATTCTGTTTTATTGAAAGCACAATTAAAAACAGCAATATTTTACTTAGACGATGGTTTGGATGATGATTCTTCTTTAAGGTCGTACTTGAAGGGTATGTATCCTTTAACCGTGTAACCAATTCATTGCAGATTTAATATGTTGGTCCAGAGACTGTGCCTAGAACTTGCCAAGAAGACTCCACCTATAACCACCTATAACCTTTAAAGCTGAACTCCAGGAAAAAGCTAAATACACAGACAGGGCCGGTGCTAGGATTCTTGCCTAGACAGGCAAAGTTGCATTTTTGCGCTGGCCGCCGACTGCCTGAGGTGCCGCGCGTGTCGGGATCCTCTGGCAGTCGCTGGCCAGCTAAATTAGGACCCCACCTGGAGCTCCTCCCACCGGACCAGTATGACTCGCCGCTGCTCTCCCGCACCGAAGGTAAGTGAAAAAAAAACATAGCGCAAGCATTGACAAGTACACGTACTTGTCAAAATGCCCTGTTTTTTCCACCCTCATCCTGCCGCGCCCTCAGGCGGCCGCTTGCCTTGCCTTGCGGTAGCGCCGGGCCTATACACAGATCAAATACACTATATTGCCAGAAGTATTGGGACACCCCTCCAAATCATTGGATTCAGGTGTTCCAATTACCTCCATGGCCTCAGGTGTATAGGATGAGGCACCTCGGCATGTAGACGTTTCTACAAACATTTGTGAAAGAATGGGTCGCTCTCAGGAGCTCAGTGACTACAAGCGTGGTAGCGTGATAGGTTGTCACCTGTGCAATAAGTCCATCTGTGAAATTTCCTTGCTAGTAAATATTCTGCGGAAGCGACTGGGAACGATAACGACTCAGCCACGAAGTGGTAGGCCACGTAAAATGACAGAGCGGGGTCGGCGCATGCTGAAGCGCACAGTGCGCAGAGAAGGGAACTCTATTGTGCATAGCCCGTACAGCAGCCTTCCAGTTCGCCTGAACCGAAGGACAAAGGCGGCCAAAGAGAGCCGAAGGATCAGCCGAAGCTACAGCTGGATCCTTCGGCTCTTTAGTGAATAACCCCCTTAGTCGATTAATATCTACTGGAGATTTAGTTGAATAAAACTAGACTAAAACTTAAACTATTCAGATGACTAAAATACGACTAAAACTAAAATAGTAATTTAGTATAAAGACTAAAATGAAATTTGCCGTCAAAGTTAAAGGAGAACTATGAGGGGAGTGCTTTTCACTCACCTCATAGTTCTAGCCGACCTGTGACAATGAGACTGTCACAGGTCGGCTCAGTAGATCGGGAGGTGAGCGAACACATACCGGCATTCGCTCACCTTTCGATCCTGTCACGGCTCTCTGCCGTGACAGGGGAGGGGCTGGATTCCCCCCTCCCCGCTCCGATCCACCAGCGCTGACTGGCGGAACGGATGGGGGAGGGGGCGGGTGCAGCTGGCTCTGCCTCTAGATAGGCAGAGCCAGCTGTCAGTCACGCAGCTGGGCGGCTCTCGACATCGATGTCGGGATCCGTCTCAGTATACCGCGAGCTGTAGCTCCCTATATACTGAGCTTAGGGTGACGGGAGGACGCTAGTTTGTGTTCTCCCGTTACCCTAAGGAGAACTATGGGGAAAATCTCCTAACCCCATAGTTCTCCTTTAACACTGCTGTTATAGCTGCAAACGGGGTAGGGGGCAATCCATACTAAAGCCCGTGTTTTGGAATAAAATATCCAACAGGGCCATGAAGGTGTGATGGTCAGATGTCAAAAAAAACCTTTTGGCTGTGTAGTGTGTCTGTGCCTGTCGGAGTTGAATTTGCATAGAAGCACCCACAGCCTCTTTACAAAATTCCTGCAAATATTACAATAGGGTTGTTAGGGAAAACACAGCTGGTGCCATGCGTTCCGCAGGCGCTGACTGCCCCGGTGCTAAATCATTCACGTTTGACAGTTGACACTATCAGTTTGGATTCAGAAATAATATCTCCAGAGTAAAAAGCATGATTCAATTAGATATTGTTTGGCACAGCATCTCCCTCCATCGTCCCCTGTCACTGTACAGAAGAAGACGAGAGATCGGAATATCATTTGTGCAGCAATTCAAATCCTTGTAGACCCAATCTGCTCTTCACACAATGGCGCTCGGAAATGCAGTTTGCGGATAGAGATCAGAGAGGCCCGCATTAAATTCCTAATAAAACAGATAACAGAAGCGACAAAAGCCGATTTGTTTTATTTTTTTTATTTGTATCGTTGTCTCTTTTCAGGGCTTCTGCAGAGTAAACAAATCTTTCAGGCAGGCAAAGGTACATGCAGTGCCGGCCGACTCCGAAACTGTGAGCGATAACAGCCTTAGTGAATTATATCCCTCAACCTCCATCCGCAGGGAGAGTCAACAGGAATGTATCATATTTCTTTATGTATTTTATTTGCCGGACTCTAAAAAAATAATTGTGTATTTGTTTACATTTGTGGCCCGTCAGACAAATAGGACATTTTACATTCAAATATTTCACCTCCTCCACGTGAGGGTGGAGAGTTCGAAAAAACAACGACGCTTTATTTATGTTTCTTAAAAATGCTAAAAAGCAGATCTGCTATGAAAGCGCAGGGGGGTTCAGATTACACACACGGCTGAATGAGTCAGAAGACCAGTAGGGAGTAGGAGAAGAGTGAGAGAGCAGGGTACAGCGGTGATGTAGGGGTCAGAGGAAGGAACTGCATTGCATAATGGGGGCTGTCAAGAACATCTGGAAGTGTTGACTGCAGAAACAGACTGATGAAAGTTTTAAAGCTGGAATGGAGGGGAAGTGGGAGACATGTCCACCGGACAGGTGAGTATACTCAGGGCCATATGAAGGTCCGGCCTGCCTGCGCCCCCTCGCCCCTGTTGCCATGGCGAACACAGGGGGCCATGGCAACAGGCGTGCCAGGCAGCCAACTCCACCAGGCGGCCAACACAGGATGGCAGGGAGTAGAGAAGTGGCACAGCCTGCAGCTTCACCTCCGATCTCCGCTGCTCACCCTTGCCAGTGGTGGAATTACCGCCGGTGCAGGCGGTGCCGGGGCACCGGGGCCTGAGGCTGTGGGGGGGCCCAGTGGGGTCCGGTCCTGGGCACCCCCACAGCCTCAGCGCGGTCCTGCAATATATGGCAGTGCACGGTCCCGGTGTTCGAACACCGGGGCCCCGGACTGCCGACGGGCTTCACAGTGAGGGGGCGGGATCTTTCACATTTTCTGCAGAAGACGTGTATCCAAACCTCTGTCATTGTCCTTAGTGGTGAGACAAGTTGTTTTACATGCTGGTTTGTGAGTGTGCCATGATGCCTTTCTACTGTTTTACTGTTCAAAGCCCATTTCGTGTGCACCTTACTGTATAACTGGTAACAAATTGTTGAGTGCGTTTGTCGTTTGTTTTGCTTGTATGAAACGACGCAAATGCACGGCATCAGGTGATGTCACACGCCTGTTGGGGGGCACAATTTTCTGTTCTTGCCTCGGACGCAAAAGGAGTTCGCTACGGCTCTTAATATACTACTTCTTCTCTATCAGAGGATTGCCGTTTTTATTTAAGGAATCACGTTAGGGACCACAAAGGGGCATATTTTTTAAAGCCAGGAAGGTTACTTTCACCAGACATTTAAACCATGTGTATCAGGAAGATCCACCTGCAGTGAATGTTTTGTGAATGTTACATTAACTGCTTTATAAATATGCCTCTAAGTCATCATTTATTGTTGGTTATTTGGGGACCTTTAAAGGAGAACTATGGGGTCAGGGCTTTTCCCCATAGTTCTCCTTAGGGTAACGGGAGGACACAAACTAGCGTCCTCCCGTCACCCTAGGCTCAGTATATAGGGAGCTGTAGCTCGCGGTATACTGAGACGCCGCAGCTGAAGCGGATCCCGACAATTGTCCCGGGATCCGCCCAGCTGAGTGAGTGACAGCTGGCTCTGCCTATCTAGAGGCAGAGCCAGCTGTACCCGCCCCCTCCCCCGTCCGTTCCGCCAGTCAGTGCTGGCGGATGGGAGCGGGGAGGGGGCAATCCAGAGCCTCCCCTGTCATGGCAGAGAGCTGTGACAGGATCGAGAAGTGAGCAAACACCGGCATGTGTTCGCTCACCTCCCGATCTACTGAGCCGACCTGTGACAGTCTCATTGTCACAGGTCGGCTTGAACTATGAGGTGAGTGAAAAGCACTCGCCTCATAGTTCTCCTTTAAATAACAGCGCTCTAGCTTTGCTTGCATTTTCTTGGCCAACCCCCTTTTTTGGGTGGTCAAGCCTACGCCGATGCTATATAAATATGTAGCACTGTAAGCAGGGCTTCAACTTGCCAGCAGCCAGGAAAACGCACATTTTGGGTGTATTTGACCTTTAACAACCACACAGATTTATTTTTGTTTAGCATTTCCTATTGTATTGTGTTTGTTTGATGTGTTTCATCTGGCTGGTTCATGCAAAGATGCAGGTTCAGGGGAGTACGTAGCAGGTGCATTTAGTCTCGGTATGAGGGAGTATACACTGAACCAAGCTTTAATGCTTTGTTCTCAGCCACTCATCTCATGGGGGGGATTCTTTAATAACCCATGGCTCCTAATGCTGAATGTCAGCACACTCTCCTCCAGCCCTGGGCGCGCGTGCTGTCCTGCCGCTACACAACATATGCCTGCTCCTTTGTTTCCTGCTGATGCTGAGCACACAACCATTGCTGCTGGCTGTTTGATTTTTTTTTTGTGCTTTTTGCAGCTGGAGCTGAACTTTCTTATAAAACATGAGCTGAATCCTTCTTCGGCATATCCCCTATGACTAATACACAGCCGATAAGAGAGATAGGCCCAGGTAGGGTCAGTTATAGAACAGAAAATGAAATGACCAGAAGAGGGTCAAATCAAAAGGCAGTGCAATGAGTATCTGAATGCCTGGTACGGTACAAAAATTTAAATTTTATTCAACTTTTTTTAAAAAACTGACGAGTCTCAAAAACCACACACCTACTGGTCACCACCAGTACACCCTATTAAAATTGGCCAATCAACCAAATCACTCATTCCAAAAAACCATACATGCTGCTACAAGCTGATCAGCATATATTTTAGACTAAAACTAAACAATAAAGGTGATCAGCGCCAGTAAGTGTAATGTGGAAATATGAGCTACCAAGCACTAAGGATATAACTAAATATCTGTAAAATGTGAAAAAAACAATATTGTGCCGAGCTAATAATCATTGTTTGCGTTTGTTTTTTCCTTGGGACTTTTTTTGCCTATATTGCTTTTTTGTATGTGTGTAGATATTTCTTATGCCTCATTTGTTTGAAGGCTCATATATGTGACTCATTTATATATGTTTCAATTTATTAGATATGTATGATTATTAGCTCGGCACAATATTGTTTTTTTCATATATTTTAGACTGGTACTGCTCACAAAAAATTGAAGCAAAACAGCGCTAGTGGACTGCTATGTGTGGTGTGCCTCAGGAAGAGATATGATTGATTCGTAAGCTAAGGGATGGTAATTAGGTAGCTTAAGGCCTGGTCACACCTGTACATTTTGTAGCGCGTTCAACGCTCTACGAACGCTCTACAAAACGCTCAAACATGAAAATCCCATTGTTTTCTATGCGTATTGTTCACACCTTGCCGTATTTCAGCCCGTCTGAACGCGCTACAAAACGGCCTACGCCTGAAAAGGTACATGAGCTTCTTTGCGGCGTTTTTGTCGCGCGTTTCCATTGGGATACGGCCAAGTAGCCCTCACGGTAAAAACGCTCGTCACGAAAACACACGGCAAACTCGCATATTCGATACGCCTAGGTGTGAACAGAGCCTAAACTTCTCCGCTGCATTCGGAAGTCTTTTCGTTCACAAGGAGAAAAAATGTAGATGGATAAATGGTTGTAACTTTGTAGCCGCGGTTATGAACGTGAAACGAGTTGATACGATGCAGGTTGCCTCATCTGGCGTGATATGAATTGATACAGTCCTTTCGAATCTGCTAAACAGTGTCGACTGGAGTTTTATCACACATGGAAAGAGTATTTAACCATACAGTGTGTAAATGAAGGTACTCACAGGTGCCGTGGCGTTGCAGATCGTTGCAGATCGGGTAGGTTCAGGAAGTCAAATCACTTAACCACTCGTTGTTTTGTTGTTTTATAGGGCCGTCGGCAAAAAAAATATTTTCACTTTAAAAAGACTTTCCTTTCGTTCAACAGCGTCCCAATAGCTTATTGCTGTAAGTCAGTTACAGATAGCGTTGTCGGTTTTCATTGACCCGGAATTCGTTGCCTGACATGCAGGTGAAATCACAGCTTGGCGTCAACTACCGTGACGCGTTTCGCCCCGCCTTGCTTCCCAGGGCTTCGTCAGATTCACGTTTGGACCCAGTTCGGTTCAAACCTGAGCTCATCCCTGTTCTTCACTTCCTATCTCTTGTCTCTTCTTTTTTAGCTTGCTTTGTATTGACTTGTGTTTCCTTGCCTTTGCTTCCCTTCCTCAGCTTTGCCCTTTCTTCATTTTCCATTCACATTCTGTGTATCATCTCAGATCTCAGATTTGGAAAATCTCTCCAAAGTGAGGAAAATGCCCTCTTAGACAATGGTCACCAGAACAAATGCCCCCCATTGGAAAATGTCCCAACATCCTCCTATTGGTGGCAAACTTGGTTTCTCCCTCGCTTCTAGTTCTGATGACACCATGAAAGAATGTATCTCCCTAACAGGAAACAGTAACACAGGCAGAAGAAAAAAAGAAACCTGAAGGGGGTTCTGCCCTCTCGCCATTCTATCCAAACTAATATGGTCAGATGATATTATAATATTGCACATGATCACATAAAATCACAATTAATATAGTCCATTATATCCATTGTACCCCATTTAGTGCAAAACTAGTAAGCCTTTTCAAAACTGTACTATGCAACAATATGATCGTTATAGGGATCGGACTGCACCCCAGGGCCGGCAGTTCTAGAAAAACAAAACACAGAGAGCGCCTCCATCGCGTAAAAACATTTTAATAAAATAATTTAAACAGATGAAAACATACTCACAAGGATTACGTTTAAAAAGGCATGAAACGGTAAAAGCATGAAAGGCTTAGCCCACCGGCTACTCTTCCTCCCTGATGGTTAACGTTTCCGAGGTCACGCCTCCTTCATCAGAACCAATAGGGAGTGTTCTATTGACTCCCTTTTAAAGCGCGGCTCAACTCAGGCTTATAATTACAAATCACCTGGGGTCGCAAGGAATTGAAAAAGATGTTCCTGCTTTAGCAGAAGTCGTTTTATGGAATATCTGATGTATATTTGTCACTTATTACTGTGTATGTAACAGAAAAACTATGGCCATATATGAATAGAACGAATTTAGGTGGTAACATGATCAAAAGAAGATTCTCATAATACAAATATAAATAAGGATGCAAATAAAAACACCTGCATGAAACCATGCATACTTAATATATATCTTAGCGTGGAATTAAACTGATTATCTGCTAGTTTTATACATAGCCTTAATCAATTAAAAAAGGATGTATAGGATTAATTAATCGTGAATTCGTATCCTAATGATAGTACCTAACGAGATCGGGGATATATGCCGGGAGATTCTGTCTAAGCTAGACACAGCTACATAGAATGGCACTACATGACTGGAATGGTTTGTTCAAAAGTACATCCTGCTGGACTGGTTCAAATACAAAGAAAATACATATTGGAAATATATAGAAAGGGGGGGATCGGTATGAAATTATATAGAAGGCCCCATAAATATTTAAATAAAACAATTGGGTAAACAATCCGGCAGTTCTAGGTCAGCAGCTTAGACCTCACTGTGGCCCTTGCCACACTGTTTTGGACCGAGCAGATGTTTGGCCCCTAAGCCTGGTCCCTGGAAGCTCAAAAGAGATAGAACAATGTCAAAGGTGTCAGTCTGCAGCCCAGAACTGCTGACGTTCCAAATAAAACGCTGACTAGATAGGAGAACAAGTTGCAGCGGGCACCTTGCATATTTATGGCTTTTCTTTCAAAGTGAAAACTTGGTAGATTAATGTCACAAGTAGAGAGGATGTAATATTCTTCTGTCAAGGCCAGCTCCGGCTCTCCCAGCTAGCACGTCTTGTCTCCCTGTGCTGTGTCTCTGTGTGCACTCCTCCTGGTGCAGCAGAGGTTGGTGAAGCTGGGCCAGACAAACAAACTGGTCATATGGAGGATTTCCTTTCTTTTGCACAATGGCAGCTAATGGGCACGTCCCACTGTGCATAATCACTGCGCACCCAAAAGCTTGAAACAGCAGCTTGGACTACATATTTGGACATTGTGAAATATGTTTTGAAGTTGAGTTTTTCCTAAAGTTCTGCTAAACATTTCATGACTGGAGATCATTGATGCCTAAAAGCCCAGGCAAAATAAGCAGCGTCAGTATATGTCGGCAGAGGCGTATCCAGGGCATGGCACATATAGCACCACTTGAACACAGGTGACTTTTTTTTACTCTGGCAGGCATTTTGCCACTCTCCTGGCAACCAGTGATGTCACTGGTTGCCAGGAGCTCGGCAGGAGGCCAGCCAGAGCGTCCCACCGAGGTTATGGCAACAAGTGACATCACTGGTTGCCGGGAGTTCGCCAGGAGGCCAACCAAAGCATCCCGCCAAGCTCCTGGCAACCAGTGACATCACTGGTTGCTGGGAGCTCGGTGGGATGCCATAGTCACATTTTATTGTGGACACAATAATTGCATAATTTGACAGCAAGTCAATAAATGGTTTGCATATCTAAATAATTTTTAATAGAAACCCGGCATTGTTATTTAATCATAGGCAGACGAATATTCAAAAATGGTAATAGTGCTCACATTTTTTAATTGGTTGATAATTTTTTAAAATAATGTAATTGTATCTGAATTTGTTTTTTAAATATTGTAATTGTATCTGAATGGTTTCAGTTATTTAACCCAGGTACATCAAGCTGCATGCAAATGAAACACAGTATCAGATCGAGCAAGGATCCACTTAAGTTCTCCAGATGACAGCCATAAAAAGTACTACAGAATAGAGATGAGCTAAAAAAACATATTTTAGCTTTTGCTTTAAAATATGCTGTAGAGGAGGACCATTGCTCTCTGTGTTGAAGCTGTGGTTTTTCTGCAAAGGCCTGAAACACCTCCGGACGAGTCAGAACTATATATGCAGTCAGCTAGTGGCGGAACTACCAGGGTCGAAGAGGCCCTGGAGTTCCGC
>NW_017306953.1:311628-313996 GCF_000935625.1 Nanorana parkeri | reverse complement strand
GTGGACGGGCGCCGGGTTTCCCCCCACTTGGAGGGGGCCCAGGACAGGAGGAAGGGGCCCCTGGTGACCGCTGATTACCAGGATATTTATTATCCCGGTAACCGCTAATGTCAGTCCCGGGACCTCTTCCTCCTGTCCTGGGCCTTCCATGCTTCACGCTGCTCCCCTCACCTTGTTCCCGGCGCAGCGTGAAGCATCATCCAGCCGGGCAGCAGCCAATGAGTGGGAGCGGTGTAATCCCCGCCCCCTCATCACACAGAACTTCTGCCTACTGCCGAATAGAGCTGCTGCGGACACGAAGGGGGAGACAGGGAGCTGCAATATAAAGGTGACATGGGGTCCAGGAGCGGAAAGCTGGGGACATGAGGGGGGAGATAATGGGGAGCTGGAGACATGAAAGAAGAGAGTGTTTAAAAAAATAAATAAAATCTAATTGTTTCTTCTTGGGGGGGCTTCATGGATTCTTGCATCGGGGCCCTGAGGTCACTAGTTACGCCACTGCAGTCAGCCATGCTCCTTGTTGATTGGAAAGCTATGGCTCTGACTCAGAAGAGGGCAAGTCAGGCCTCTGCAGAGAACAGCAATAAGTTTCCCAGCACACTCACCAGCCAGCCTGCAAAAAAAACCTGTCTAACCGCTAAGGTTATAAACAGAGGTTTTAGATGCACGTCTTCTGCAGAAAATGTGAAAGCCGCACAGCCGCGCCAAGGCACCTCTGTATAGTGCGGTCCTAACTCTAATCTATGAGAGCCTCCATCTTGGAGCACATAAATAGGGTGCAGGTTCGCCAGGAGGCAGGCCAACCTCCTTCAAGGCACAGAGACACACCAGGGACCCCACACAACAGCAGCTGAGACCTCCAATGTGTCACTGCACCAAATCAAACAAAACGAAAGGCAAACACACTCATCAACTCATAACCAGCTTTAAAGCAAGGTGCTTTAAACAGTACAACAGCAGAGAGACCACTGTTTCCGTACAGAGAGCAAGGCTCCTTCTCTGCAGCATGCTGGCAGGGGGAAGGCTTTTCTGCTAAAAATGAACTGTAAGGTTTTGTACACTTTGGAATGTATTTGGCAGATTAAAATTGGACGTTCAGTTGGGCTTGAATGAAGGCTGCATTTTAAACAGACGGTAACATGAGCCGCGGTTTCCCTGTACTGTGGAGACAAGGCTATAACTTTGCCACTTTATAGGTCGCTGGTTCGGCCTCATCTGGGTTATGCAGTCCAGTTTTGGTCACCAATCCACAGAAAGGATATCCTTGAACTGGAGGGAGTCCAGAGGAGGGCGACCAAACTAATTAAGGGGATGCAGGACCAAAGCTATGAGACAAGGTTACTAGATTTAAACATGTTCACGCTGGAGGTGCGGAGATTAAGGGGGGACATGATTTTCTTGTACAAGATGTGCAATGGGGATAGCAACATCAGCACTAAACTCTTTATGGTAACCTCCATAACAAAGACTAGAGGCCACCACCTAAAACTAGTGGAGACAAAAATGTAAGCACAAGGGGCTTCTTCACAGTTAGAGCGGTTAGGGTCTGGAACGCGCTGCCACAAGCAGTGATTTCAGCTGAGAGTGTTGAATCGTTCAAAAAGCATGTGGACGATTTCCTCAGAGACCGCAACATACAGGGGTACAGGTACTCTTAAAGGAGAACTATGAGGTGAGTGATTTTCACTCACCTCATAGTTCTAGCCGACCTGTGACAATGAGACTGTCACAGGTCGGCTCAGTAGATCGGGAGGTGAGCGAACACATACCGGCGTTCGCTCACCTCTCCATCCTGTCACGGCTCTCTGCCGTGACAGGGGAGGGGCTGGATTCCCCCCTCCCCGCTCCGATCCTCCAGCGCTGACTGGCAGAACGGACGGGGGAGGGGGCCGGGTACAGCTGGCTCTGCCTTTAGATAGGCAGAGCCAACTGTCAGTCACACAGCTGGGTGGATCCCGGCACAATTGTCGGCATCCGCTTCAGCTGCGGCGTCTCAGTATACGGCGAGCAGCTGCTCGCGGTATACTGTGGCGTCTCAGTATAACGCGAGCTACAGCTCGCGGTATACTGAGCCTAGGGTGACGGGAGGACGCTAGTTTGTGTCCTCCCGTTACCCTAAGGAGAACTATGAGGAAAAGACTTAACCCCATAGTTCTCCTTTAAGAAGAAGATGACACATGGGGGTCTATTCACAAAGCTGCCGAGGGCAGCCGAGTGAATGACCGATCAGAAGTGAAGTGAGCCGAACACCGTTCGGCTATTCACTTCAGGCTGGTACGGCTGATTTCAGCCGTATATCGGCTGAAATCAGCCGTACATCGGCTTGCTTCGTGTGGCTTCGGATCAGCCGAACATGCTCAGCATGTTC
>NW_017306953.1:302730-311587 GCF_000935625.1 Nanorana parkeri | reverse complement strand
TCTTTCAGCACGGCTCAGCGCTCGACTGAGCTGCTCGGCCGTGATCGGGAGCTGTACGGGCTATTGTGAATAGCCCGTACAGCACCCCCTCGGTTCTCCTGAACCGAAGGGGTCCTGGTGCCGAAGCTAGCCGAAGGATCGGCCAAAGCTACGGCCAGATCCTTCGGCAGCTTTGTGAATAGACCCCATGGACTCATCCACACTGATACAAATGTAGATTCATATGCATACACGCTATAGGTTGGACTTGATGGACCCGTGTCTTTTTTCAACCTCAAATACTATGTAACTATGTAAGAAAAAAAAAAAAAGGTTTGGTGTGTTGAGTTCTGGTTGACGCATTACTCTTCTATTGCTTAACGGAAAATTAATACAGTAAGCACATCAGCCCGCTAGATAACAAGGCACGGGGCATTTGTCAGTACAATTGAGTCAGGGCACCCTGGGGCAATTTATATTAAATACATTTTCGCTGGAAAATGGCATCAAGGCAAGGAAACAAATTCCCAGCAGGGCAAACCAGGGAGCCACGGCCGCCGTTTAGGCATCATTTTGCATAAGTCATTTTTCTCCTGCGGAAACGGCATTTGTTTTGCATAATAATAGCAAATATGTTATTTTGAAGCTGAATAGATAGGACAGATTTTTTTTTTTTTTATTCTATCCGGTGATAAGAAGACGGCACTTTGAATGAATGTTTCCGTCTCCTGTGTTGTAGTTGCAGAGAGGCTCCCAGTCTTCAGCTATTATCCAGAAAAAAAACAAATCTCTCTTTTTTTTTTGTAGTTTCTTTTGTTTGGCTTTTTAAAAAAAATATTTTAGAATTCGAATCTGTAGGCAAGAGGTAGCTAAAGTACAAAATAATCCGGAAAATGTGTGCTAGTAATACGTTTTATAGGTTAGGGGGGGAGCTCAGAACGTCACTGAAGAATGTTTGTTTCTTTTCCCTTTATTGTGCCAGTTGAGGCTTTATAACATGCTGGCATTTTTAAAGTGTTCTAGCATTAGGTATATGTGTTCATGTTGAATGCATGCTATGTAATGTGCAAATGGAAAGGCTTCATGTCACCAGTCTCTAGTGATTGGATAGGCTACATTCTCAGTGATGTCACCGGTCTCTAGTGAATGGATAGGCTGCATTCTCAGTGATGTCACCGCTCTCTAGTGAATGGATAGGCTGCATTCTCAGTGATGTCACTGGTCTCTAGTGAACGGATAGGCTACATTCTCAGTGATGTCACCGGTCTCTAGTCTATATCCAGGATAAAATCATTGTTCTCAGTGGGTAGAATGCATTTTCAACTATGTATTATGTTTCTAGTTAAGTGTAGGCTGCAGCCTGTGTGATATCACTAGTTCCCAATCTTAGTGACGTGATATGACTATTATATTTAGCTGTCAGTATGTATTTACATAAAGAAAATAACTTCTTTTTGTGTGCTTTGAATGCGCCTTTCCTTTTCAAACCATCAAATTGTGTCACCGGCTTTTTCTATTTAGAATCGTGTATTCAGAGTTAAAAGATACAGGAATCTATGGAGAGATTTTACAGCGACATAATGAAATATACCATGATGCCATTCACAGCAAAGATAAACAGATAAAGGCCTCTGTATGAAGCCTTGGGATTAATATTTGTATTCCCACCGGCTGATTGTGCTAGAGGACGGGAAATAGCTGGTCTCTCCTATCTAGTCCCCACAATGAGCTGCACATCCCTGGAGTTCTCTTCTGTAAATAAGCAATGCCGCAATTTGTGACTGTCCTCAATAGGAAGCATCTAATAGAGGCAAGTGATCTTTAGAGAAGACTCGGAGTCTGAAGAATTCCGGAATACCCCAGAGGCTCGGGTCTGTGTACAGGTTCACAACTGCTGAATCTCGGAGCGGAAAAGATTTTTAGAAGATTTAAAGAGAAATCTGCCAAAAAAAGGAAAAACAGAATAACTGCTTTCAGGTCGTTAAAATGGCCAATTTTTTAATTTTTTTGTTCCGCCAATTTGTAGTTCCATCCTCCATCTCCCAAGCCACGTGCTACACAATCCTGAGAAGTGTGCCACTGTGTTCTAAGCTACACTTATTGCTCAAATATTACTTTAGGGGTCTCAACCCTCCTGATACATGATAGTTGAAGTATTTGTAGAGCGTTGGATCCTAATTTTATGGGCAGCACAGGGTGATGGAGTCGGGCAATTGCGTAAAAGGCCAGAATGACCAACAAAGGTCATTGTAGTTCTGGTGCAAAGAGGAGTTCAAGATGCTTAGCAAGTCCAGTGTATATTTATTACCCATAATGGAGATCACAGTAGTAGCCAACATGTCACGGGGGCTTATCAGTTTCATCAGGGCTTGCGGTAGCAAAAGCAGATTAAGGAAAGCACTGAACTGGATTGCATTGCTTTTAGGAGACTCTATGACCATGCATTAAAAGGGCTCAGTCTGACTAATGATCTTTGCTCCTACTATAGGAAAGAATTCTGCCTGACCTCTGTGTGCTGCCTTAAAGATTCCAACACAATTGCCATGACTTTCATGGCAGCTTTCTGTATTTGGTCACATAGCATCTTGGAAGGAAGTAGGTGCTGGAAGACTGCAGATAGATTTATAATATGCTGCATCTCTGACTAACTGCTGACTCTGCAGTGATTGAGGTTTCAATGGGGTAGAATCTGCACTTAGGGTCACCATCCCAACATGTATTATTTCTACTGGTCCAGGGTCCCCAGCTCAGTCCTCCCCTGATGCTCGTCATGCAAATTTGGCCTGCTGGCCAACAGCTCAGGGACTGTCCTTCTTGCTAAAAACCACGGAGGAAACAGGGAGTTCTATGGCAATGGTCACTCTGCATGCACAGCATTAACCTGCCTCTAGTGATGCTCCAGGATGCCCCTTGTGTTTGAAGGGGGCATCCTGGAATTTTTCCAAATCTTTCCCTTAGTCAATTGGAAGAGTACACAGAGCTGAGGGGAGCAATGCTGAGTGTGTCAGTATCCAACTGTTCTTTTAGTCTAAGCATGTGCAAGGTGTTGGCCCAACTCTAGGAATTCTCTTCTCAGTCTTCTTGTAGACCACCAGTGGTGCTTCTTCAGGTAGGGTGGGGGACCCTTACATCGGACCGGAGAGATAGAGGGATGAAGAGTGGTAGAGAGAGAAGGGGGAGGCAGGGCCAGATTGTACTTGAAGTGGAAGTGACTTAAAGGACAATGGTTAAAAAGAACCTGGGCTTATTTGCCGTATACACTGTACACAGGCGCTGCAGACCCTGTGCCCACAAAATATGCCTAAATTACTGTGCACAAATCAGGAGTCTCACAGACCCACATGAATCCTCAGAATGCAGAATAATTTTTTATAAAGTGCCACGTATTACATTGGTGGGCAGTAGTATGTGCCCCTTTCATTGGTGGTCAGCAGTCTGTGCCCCTTTCATTGGTGGTCAGTAGTATGTTGCCCTTTTATTGGTGGTCAGTGGTTAGTTCTCCTTTTAGTTCTCCCATAGTGGTAAGTGCCCCTTTTGTTGCTGGTCAGTAGCACTTGCCTTAGAGGTCTATATTTGTTATGTTTCTTGGACAGCGGGGGCTTCATCGATTTAATGCAAGAGTGGTCCCACACTGCTCCTGGGTCTTCTCTAGGGAGGACCTGGCCCAGCACAGTCAGTAATTAGACACTCCCAGTGGAGGAGATGGTGATGACGTGCAAGGAGCGAAGGGGCTGTGCTAGGTAATTGACTCTTCCTGGAGTAATCACATTTTTTAGCAAGTTCTAACGCATATTGCAAGTCAATAAAAATACAATTTGAGATTTAAAAGGCTATAGGGAATATTGTGTTCAACTATCCAAGTAAGAGTTTAAAAAAACTTGATTTTGTGCTTTTTCCTTTGTGCAATTTTGATGGCAGGGTCTCTTTAAGGGCACATGCCCACCTCTCTGCCCATGTGTAAATCTCAATTCTACCATGCAATATATCCGGCATCCACAAGAGGGCGCCACATGAGATATTGGAACTTATCTTGCTTCTTGGCATGGACAGCTTTGGTTAACTTAGTTACGCAGCAGACTTTCCCCTTGAGAAACAGCAACAATGTTAAAAAAAGAAATGCTGAAGGTTCTATTTGGGATTGCAAACCTGTAAATTCATCAAAAAATGTTGTGTTGATTAGCATACAGTAGACTCGGATCTAACAATGGCTGCTCTGTATTAGTTCAGTCAGCTAATAAGCTCACATCCTGTTCTGCTGAATCCAGGCAGCCCAGAGCAGATGTATAATTAATTAATTAGCTGACATGGACCTAGTGAAGCCTGAAACCTGGGTAATTATTACATGTGACTCATTTACCGAAGATAAAGCACCGTGTGTGACATCAGCCAAGTTGTCTCCGCATTTCTATGTCTTTTCACGGGAGATAATATTTCACAATCGCTGGAACGCTTGGCAACATCGTAGGAGAGCTCTAATTGTTCCAAGAACAGATTCTATTAACTGTCTGGCAGCACAACTGTCAGGTGACATAACAAATATCTGTTTTATACTTTATTTTTTTAATGTAAGTGCAAACCCTGGCTAGATTAAGCAGGGCTTAAAGTGTGCTCCTGGGTGGGGGAAAAAAACCCAGCCCGTTGCAAGTTATTCATAGTTCTTCCTGCAGAGCGACGGCAACAAAAAGATGGTCAGGAAGTGAGCATCCTGCTGGGCACGCTGAAGGAGCCTTCCTACACATTAGGTTCTTTATTAAGGCGTTATAAAGTCCCAGCGTATCCTCTCCTGATATGACCTCAGCATTGTAATCAGGCCCGGCACTACCGCAAGGCAAGGCAAAAATGCAACTTTGCCTGTGTGGGCACAAATCCTAGCACCGGCCCTAATTGTAATAGGAATACATAATAGAGATGTTTCTGATAATGCAATCAAAGCTTACTTGAAAAAATCCCTTTTACCTATAGAGGAAACATCGGCTTATGCGGCTCTGCTCCCTCCGCTGCCGCCTCGCTTCATCTAGCGCTGGCTTCGATGGCACCGCTGATTCTCTCCCGCCACCACCGGCCCTGGGAATGGTCACAACTAGGTCTTATATTTTAGCAATTCCCAAAAATAGTACTAGGTCTTATTTTCGGTGAAACAGGGTATGTAGTGAGCGCTGCCTTCCGTCTGCCCATCACTTCCAACAACTTCCTGGATTCCCAGTGTGCTTTGTGTCTCTTTCTTGATGTGATGCAATCTCCATTTCTCAAGACCACATATCCCATTATGCATTGCTTCCAGCAAGCAATGATAATGTTACATTGTTCAGACATTAGGTTGTAGTTCAGAAGTCAGAGTCTGTGTGAGAGTGGTGACACTCGGGGCTGAGTGAATAGGTGTCAGTGCATTGAGGAAGTCCATCCTATGGGCATCTCCAATAAGTATGTCCCGGGAGCTGCCTGGTACGGTCGTGCATGTAGCTGTACATGCCGGCCTTTTCTAGTGTGACTGAGGGCTTAACCATTTCATCCCGGTTCAGTGTGCTACCTCGTCTTTTATTCTGCAGCTACAAGCCCTGATAAAGGGGGACTGGTGAGCCCTGAAAAATCAGCTGTGGAAAAATACAGGCAGATCGCTTAATTCTGATGATGTGGATCAAGTGCCCTTATTATTCTCCACATTTGGTGGAATTAATCTCACTTTCCTTTCTGGCGACCACACAGGAATTTAGAGGAATCAACTGAATGGGGAAGCAGTTGGTCATAAAAATACAATTTCCCACTTTGCCAAAAATGAATTGTTCTTTTATTGCTGTTTGTGTTTTGTTGGACGGAATTCAGCCCACTTCCTGTCCTGAAGACCATAAAGGAAGCGCAAGCACATCTCCTCATTGGTGTCGTTCAAGCGAGGTTCTGACCCACCTTCACACTAATCCACAAAGGTTTTGGCAGAAGTTGTGCTTTCAATAAATATAAATCTGTATCCAGGAGAGGAATATTATCAGCGTGAGAAAAGATTTTTGTGTCCTCTAAGTACCATTCGTGTTCCCAACACAGCAATTCGGACCAGCAAGGCACACATAAAAATAAAAAATGTTATGAATCTTTAGAGCTCCCGCTGCTTCTTCCGCCGTTATGCGCTGACACATTTACACTTGTAACAATCTCCGTGGCGTTTTTTGGCAGTTTTCTCCGAACAATGCACAAGGAGATATCAAGTCATGACTTGAACTATAGTGATAGCACAGTGTGTGCTTGTGTCCTTCTATATATACATGTGTGATAGACATGGGCAATTTGTTTCCTTCTAAATCAAAATACGTACAAATTTTCTGAAATTAGGACACATCCGAATTTCCGAATACCAATGCATCTGAATGTGCCCGAATCGGAATTGCCATTTCCGAATTTCGGATCCCGTCTGAATTTTGTTCAAAAACTGAACTGGATCGGACACGTGACTTTTCTGGCCAACCAGATGTGTTTTTCAGTTAAATGCATCCACATGGGTCTGAACACGAATTTTCTTCACGGCAACATGGGAGCCATATACCATATATACATGTAATACTAAAGCTGAGGCTCCCGGACCCGAATGTCATTCGAAATTGAATGCCATTCGGGTCTGGGAGCCTCAGCTTTAGTATTAATATCTGTATTATGGTTTTCTGTGGTATTCGCAATTAATATTTGTAAACTCATCCGAGACTAACGAAAATTCAGATTTCATCCGAATCCGAAACCCTCACGGAATAGAATTTCGGATCCGAATCCCGAAATAACAAAATATCCGAACCGAACCGGATTTTTCTGCAGCTTACACGTCTAATGTGTGAGACGAACCCATACAGAGCAGAGAAAGAATACGCCGTATCTTGTTAAAACATCGCTATTCAAGTTCTTATTACACCAGGAACATTTTAGAGCTTTCTTAGGTTGAATGGAAGAGAAATGAGACCCAAATGCAATATTTTAGTATGCTAAGTCAGGGCTAAGTCTTGGATTCTGCCACAATGAGGTCCCCTGCTATAACTGGCATTTGACTGCCTTGGTCCAAGCTCCTGGGAGGTTTGGAGGTCAGACACCTCATGTTCCAGACCTGAGATATGCGTGCTGGTGCCTATGGAGGAAAAAAAAAGGATGCTAAAGGTATTTTCGCCATCGTCATGTTTTGAAGGAGGTCAGCCTGGAAAAGGAAGAGGTCAGGCTGGCTAATCCAACAGGGGGAATCATCTCTTTCCTCAAGAAGGCTCATACAGAGGACGTCTGTCAAGGTCAAACAATAACCAACTGGGATGAAAAAAAAACTGTCAAAATACAATTTTACTCCTCCTCCCTCCATCAATATGTTTACTGCCCCCTTATGATATTGTGGGTGCAGGTCAGGGGCTCTGGATCTCAGGTGGGCTAAACTCTCGATGATAAGTAAAGTCTATAGTTTGTACTATAATCTCTTGGGTGTGACAGCTCTGAAACGTAAAGAAGCATCTAGGAGGCTCTTCAGAGAGAATACAGGAGATATAAAAAAGAGGGGACACCCAACCAATGACATAGAGTCCTAATATATTTATTTAATAATATAGAGCAAGTCAACACAAATGCAGCGTTTTAGACCCCCTTCATCAGAGCTACAAAATGCTGACTAAGAGGAATGTATATGATATTTTTGTGTTCCAAAACAGTAAAGCCGCTGGCTTTTCCTACACTTGCCCAAGCATATTTATCAGAAACTACCTGCTACTGCTACTGCGCATGCACGGGGCCCAGGCTTGCAATAGCCGATGAGTTTGATGCTCCTTATACAAAAGAATAAGTTAAAATCTCTTGAAGGAAACTGTTCTCAGCTTTTCTTTTTTTTTGTTGTAATTTTAATATGCAATCTATAATGTTTTTTACAATTCATACTTAACGCAAAGTTGAAATAAATTCCAAGAGAAGCGACCCATTAAAGCGGATTCCATTTAATGTGTTCTTCAATTGTAATTCATTGTTCCTCTAACGGAACCATTACTCATAAAACGCCTGAGAGCCGGTGACAGCTCGTATGTGTTTAATCCTCAGAAAAAAAAAATGATTCAATCACATAAACCAGAGACATGTTCAACTTCAATCTTCAAAATAGTGCTATTTCACTTTGTCACATTTGCTGTTTGACATTGTGCGGGTCACGGTCGGGAAAATGTTTAAAAATCCGGCTTTATTTTTACAAAATGCTATTTAATGTCAAATGTCGCCGAAGTTAGTAATTCCCGGAGCTGGAAAAGAATCAAATATTTCAGCTTCATTTGGAAGGTTTTTTATATCGGAGGGTGGCAGTTTCCTCCCTGTGAACATATACTAAAGACTCACGTTGCAGATATATGTATATTTTTAAAGAGGAACTCCAGATAGATATAAAAGACACAGATTAATGCAACTCTGTAATTGCTGATACATCATTTTTTTTTAAAAATGCAATCAGTTAAGTACTTGAATCTGACCTGGTATAGTCCCTGTACAGTAGAGCTGTAGTGTAAGATAAGGAAGTATTGTATGTGTTGGCAAGAGGCATGCTGATAGGAGGAAAGAGTAGAGTGACAGAGAGATGAGATCATTACTGTGCTCCCTTTTCTTTTCACTGTCCGTTCACAATGCTGGGGACGGGTCCAGGATGACCTGGGCTCAGAGAAGTGATGCTAAATATCAGGTTGAGGACATAAAAAAGCAATCTGATGAAAATCTCTGCAATTAAGGTGAACTTTAAAGCAAAGTCACATTTTGTTATTTTAAAATGTAATGGGCTATTCATTTTTTCATTTTCTTTTTTTTTTATTTTCGTCTGGAGCTCTGTTTTTTTATTAAAAATAGGATATGGCTTTACAGCTGAATTTTTAGTAAAAATGAGGGGGCATGTATGATG
>NW_017306953.1:281057-302717 GCF_000935625.1 Nanorana parkeri | reverse complement strand
ATGTGGTGGATTATGTGGCTCACATGGTGTTGGGAGTGGTGGAGAGGGTGCCGGCGTAGGGTTGAGAGCAAAGGGGCCATGTGCAGGTATGATAGTGGGAGTGAAGGGGGTTGCATGCAGGCATAGGGTAAGAGATTAGGGTGGGGTGAGGTGGCATTGTACAGGAGGGGTGGGATTGTACAGGCACATTGGCGAATGCTGTAAAGCTAGGCAGGGTTGGGGGATCTGGTGGATTATGTAGCTCAGATGGTGCTGGTGGTGGGGAGTTGAGAGCAAAGAGCCCATGGGCAAGTATGATGGTGGGGGTGAAGGGGGATTGCATGCACGCGTTGGTTAAGAAGTTGGGATGGGTGAGATTGTACAGGTGAATTGATGAAAGCCAGAAAGCTGGGGAGGGTGCATGCAGACATGGTCTAGGGGTGCGTGTGCACAGGCACAGTGGTAAGATGGTAAGACAGGGCATCCTGCAGGCATGTTGTAAGAGTGGGGGGAAGCATGTTTCAGCTCACTTTCCAGTTCAACTATGTTGTCCTAGATTGTTCCCTTCTCCAAACTCTGCACCCTTTTGTGAATAGCCCTGATAGTTTCTCAAAGCAAGCTTCAGCTAAACATAAACTTAAGGTTAATTGCCAGTAACGGCGATATTGGTTATTTTACGGCAAAATAAATTCACATGATAAATCACTCCGTACATTCCAAACTTTAAGAGAGCACGAGCTCTGCATGCTTTTTTTTACCTCGTTTTTCTCAACTGCGTGTTAATCAAGGTGATCTTATCGAAACGCACCTTCCCTTCATACATTTTTTACGCCTATCATTTGTACCTGTAAATTGGCTCGCCATACTCACTGTCTAAATACAAAACAGACGGATTATACTGTCTGTAGTTGGTTGACGCGACACAATGTGCTGAATATTTCATTTGATAACAAAACATCCCCGATGCCTCCTTACGTAACAATTCGGCTGTGTTTTATTTATTTATTTCCAAGACACATGCCATTCAAAGAGGCCAGTAAATGGGGATATCAGCTGGTAGAAAATCCATTAACCTTCCTTCTAGGCAGTTTGACAAAGTTGTCCTCGCTTCGAAAAAATGTAATTTACCTCTCGTGATCCCGGCCGGGATATTTACGAAAAAACTGAGGTGGAGAAGATAGTGAAGTTCCATTTTTTTTTCTCATGCACTTTAAGATGATTGAAAGCTTAATGTCTGTTTTAAAACACCAAATTCAGATAAGTAAAGGCAAGCAATAAACTGCCGACCAAGGAATGTCCTGGCTGTTATTAAAGCTGATCTTCCTGCTTACACGTAGTATTTATAATATCTTCCTATCCTGTGCAATCAGGGCTTTCCCTATAATGAGCCAGGCTGAGGCGGTTGCTGCAAAGGTGAAGATAATGTGGCGGCATGGGAGAGCTACAAAGGTGAGGAGAACTGGGAGAGCTGCAAAGGTGAAGAGAATGTGGCGGCATGGGAGAGCTACAAAGGTGAGGAGAACAGGGAGAGCTGCAAAGGTGAAGAGAATGTGGCGGCATGGGAGAGCTACAAAGGTGAGGAGGACAGGGAGAGCTGCATAGGTGAAGAGAATGTGGTGGCATGGGAGAGCTACAAAGGTGAAGAGAACAGGGAGAGCTGCAAAGGGGAAGAGAATGTGGCGGCATGGGAGAGCTACAAAGGTGAGGAGAACAGGGAGAGCTGCATAGGTGAAGAGAATGTGGTGGCATGGGAGAGCTACAAAGGTGAGGAGAACAGGGAGAGCTGCAAAGGTGAAGAGAATGTGGCGGCATGGGAGAGCTACAAAGGTGAGGAGAACAGGGAGAGCTGCAAAGGTGAAGAGAATGTGGCGGCATGGGAGAGCTACAAAGGTGAGGAGAACTGGGAGAGCTGCAAAGGTGAAGAGAATGTGGCGGCATGGGAGAGCTACAAAGGTGAGGAGAACAGGGAGAGCTGCAAAGGTGAAGAGAATGTGGCGGCATGGGAGAGCTACAAAGGTGAGGAGAACAGGGAGAGCTGCAAAGGTGAAGAGAATGTGGCGGCATGGGAGAGCTACAAAGGTGAGGAGAACAGGGAGAGCTGCAAAGGTGAAGAGAATGTGGCGGCATGGGAGAGCTACAAAGGTGAGGAGAACAGGGAGAGCTGCAAAGGTGAAGAGAATGTGGCGGCATGGGAGAGCTACAAAGGTGAGGAGAACAGGGAGAGCTGCAAAGGTGAAGAGAATGTGGCGGCATGGGAGAGCTACAAAGGTGAGGAGAACGGGGAGAGCTGCAAAGGTGAAGAGAATGTGGCGGCATGGGAGAGCTACAAAGGTGAGGAGGACAGGGAGAGCTGCAAAGGTGAAGAGAATGTGGCGGCATGGGAGAGCTACAAAGGTGAGGAGAACTGGGAGAGCTGCAAAGGTGAAGAGAATGTAGCGGCATGGGAGAGCTACAAAGGTGAGGAGGACAGGGAGAGCTGCAAAGGTGAAGAGAATGTGGCGGCATGGGAGAGCTACAAAGGTGACGAGAACGGGGAGAGCTGCAAAGGTGAAGAGAATGTGGCGGCATGGGAGAGCTACAAAGGTGTGGAGAACTGGGAGAGCTGCAAAGGTGAAGAGAATGTGGCGGCATGGGAGAGCTACAAAGGTGAGGAGAACAGGGAGAGCTGCAAAGGTGAAGAGAATGTGGCGGCATGGGAGAGCTACAAAGGTGAGGAGAACTGGGAGAGCTACAAAGGTGAGGAGAACGGGGAGAGTTGCAAAGGTGAGGAGAACGGGGAGAGCTGCAAAGGTGAGGAGAATGTGGCGGCATGGGAGAGCTGCAAAGGTGAAGAGAATGTGGCGGCATGGGAGAGCTGCAAAGGTGAGGAGAACAGTGAGAGCTGCAAAGGTGAGTATAGGCGCCGGCGGGTCGGGGAGGTGGGATATAAGGAGACAAAGGGCTCAATTTATTGTTTTAACACAAAGATAAGTATTTTTATTTTAGCCATGTGACTGTAATTTTTAAACCTCATTGAACTCAACTGAAAATCACTGTCACTTTTTTAAAATAAGTATTTTTGTCCTGTTGTGTTGTGATTGTGAATCGAGCCTTCTGTCACTTTGCCCATATAAAAAAATACTATGAAATAAAACTGCACAAAACCCCTTTTAGTTTATGCACATGATCTGATATTTCCTAAACTCATGCTTAACTATTTATCACAGCGCTCTTGTGTCGACCCCTCACTTGCCCCGGATACGTTTGCTTGTGGTGCAGCTGCAGGCGTTGAATGAAGCGCTACACAATACAAAGAGTAGAGATGGCTGAAAGAAGCCAGAGTTCAAATCTTAAAAGGTTCTAGTAACAGTCGCCCAAGGACACTGCGGCTGCCACCCTGCCCCGTGGTTTCGTGCGATGCCCAAGCAGCCACAGGGGTGCCTTTTTTTTCACTTCAGGAAGATGGCAGTTGTCACCCGCTGTACTTGTTTAGTGACCTCGAGGTGAGTTTAGCAGTTGCAAAATAATGTGTTCTTAGACTGACTCAAAAATCTTTTAGATTGGATGCACAAGAATATTGAATACTGACTCAAATGCTTCACTGCCATGCATTGCACTGTGAACCCTTGAAGAGGCCAAGTCACATTTTTTAAGCACTGAAAAAAAAATGTTCTAAATAAAGCATCTGTACCAAAGAAATAGGATTATTCAGCTAGACACTGAAATATGTGTAAAATGAATTGTCATATCTTCATGTTTTTCTTCTTCTTCTTCTTCTTATTACAAATCCTGCAGCACTTTATCACGTGGGGGAATTCAGGAAGAAAAGGCACCCAGTCAGGAGCGGGTTTATGCAGACAGCTTTTGACTATTAAAATGAAGCAGGATTACTTAATAAAAGGTTTAGATTTGACCTGTTTTAGCTTTACTTTGCCTAAGGCTGACAATTCAGGAGTTTTAACAGTCAGAGTGCAATCAAAGTCTGCCATTTGCTGCTTTTCTTGACTAGAGATGAGCTTCGGTTTCGGGTTGACCATGAGTTTGACCCGAACTGTTCACAGTCCACCAGGCTAATACAGAGGTCCACCCACACCCACCAAACCTCTGTCTGTGTCCCAGCAATCAATGACACCGTGCGCCCTATTGCCTGGCAATTGTCAGGGTTTCTACCATGACTTTACTGGTTTGCAGCATTCTGCCTTGGCTGCCATTTTAACGCACATGTGATTCCTCATTTGTATGAGCAGACTCTGGAACGTTGCTCACTACTCCCAGGCTCTCTCTTATGGCCAGACAGGAGAGCATCATCTGAGGGAGTCAGATGGGAGTTTCCTGTCTCTGAGTGATGATGTCACCCCATTCACTATATAAACCACTCAGTCCGGTCTGTCTTTGCCCTTGCGTGGTCTTCCTGCTAGTGCATTCCTGCTGCTCTGAGTATCCTGATTCTGTGTATGACCCAATCCTGGCTGATGTTCTCCTCTGGCTCCTGCTCCTGGCTTGTTCCTGTCAACGCTGATTTCCTGGCTCCTGGCTTGTTCCTGACGGTGCTGATCTCTGTGTTCCTGACTCTGGCTTGTTCCGGTCTATGATTCTGCTTGCTCCTGTGGACACTGTTCTTAGTAAATATTTTAACTGGCACCTTTTGCTTGTCTGGTTTTCATTGCGCTCTGACAGCTATTAAGCTGCACAGTGTCATTGGTTGCTAAGATGCTGGCAGGCCCACAACGTCATTGGTTGTTATCGTGCACCCGTCAGCAACCAATGGCTCAGTGGGGCCAGCCACTAGCATCCTAGAAACCAAGAGCGCTGAGTGGCCTGCACAGTGTCATTGATCGATAGGCTTCTGCCTGGGTTCGTTGAACATCCAACCAAACTGGACCCGTGCTAGTTCACTTATCACTGAGGTCAAGCATTGTCCTTCTAAGTCTGCATAATAGTGTCTATAATTAAATCCTAATTCCAGGTTGGGTATTCCAGTCTCAGATCTTCTGCTATCTTATAATTTTTTTCAATTTCAGTATACACACATTTTTTCCGGGTTTCTTCTGTCTGGTCACAGGGTAAGTGGGGTACTCTTCCTCTTCTTCTCTTCCCTGGTGGTGGTGGTACTGCTTTACAGAATGGTGCTAAAATGGTTATCTGTGAGCACCGTTCTCTAGTTCAGTACTGTTAACCCAGACTGGTGGGATGACACCGCACCCAAGGGGTGTGTCCAAAAGGCTCACAGAAAGTGGACTGAATGACGTTGGATAACAATCACAGGGTTGTTCACAAAGCTGCCGAAGGCAGCCGAGTGAATAACCCAGCTGAAGAGAAGTGAGCCGAAAGCTGTTCGGCTATTCACTTCTGGCTTGTACGGCTGATTTCACCGGCTGCCTTCGGCTCTCCTATTTATTCTGCACTGTGGAAGTCTGAAGGGATTGGTGAGTCTGGAGTCTGTGTTCTATTTTTGCTATGGATATCCTAAGCCCCATACCCTCTCTCCCAGTTACGCTGTTCTCAATAAAGCTTATAAAAAAGGAAGTTAAAATGACTGGCGCATTGTTGATCACACATCCCTTCACTGTCTAAGTATCTGCCTCTGAGAGTGAAATGTTGATGCTCCTTGCCTTTGGGGGTCCACCTCAGGGCTCTTGGGGTCAAGAGTGGCCCAACACTAAATATGTAAACTCTCAACTAAGCAACGTTGGGTTTTGTTCTCCTTAAAAGGAACCATTCAGGGTAAAGTAAAGGTTCTCTTGGTAGCCCAACCCCCACTCACTGATACTTATCTTCCCATGTGCTGCTCTGTTCTACCATTTAAGCCACCTATCGTTGGAACAATCCGCTCGGCGAGCTTCTCAATGTTACACCGAGCACTTGTCATCTTTTAAGTCAACTGAATTAACACAAAAGATCTTTATAATGCACATTGTATCAAGCAACACATTCATTCTTGACGAGGATATAATTTTGGGACCATAATAGCTCACACTGCTGCTGACCTAAAAGTGTCATGTCTGGGCCTGAGGCATTTTTCACTTCCCGGCACGCATTGCAGTCTCTTTTATTACCTTCTGTAAAGTTCTCGCTATATTACCTGACCTCTCTATGATTAAAGGTCTTTAGGCTGTATAAAAATCCATACTACCTGATACTTCTCCTCGCCGCCACTGACGTGGTAATATGGAAGACGACAGGTACAGTGTCTGCTCTCGTGCTGCGCAAAATCCATGCCAGCAATCTGTTTTATTCAGAGGAGAGATTATTTCAGGAAGTAAAATTAAAAAAGAGAGAGACTGTGACACACAAATTGCTTCCTGGGCAAGTGGCAGAGTGCCCGTGTTGAAGGCAATTTTCCTGCAAATATGCAACATTGATTTGAAGGAATCATTTACTGAGAGCAACATGAAGGAGCCAATACTAGTATTATCTGTCATGCTGATCCACTAGCTTCCATTCTCAGAGTCACTTACCCAAAGCGAGCATGCAAATAAGAACTTCTGATTTCCCTCTGACCTTCCTGATGTGCACACTTGTTCCAGGTCAGTGGCTTACAAAGAAATTAAATCAATGGATCAGCCTGAGAGCCAGGCAACTATAGGAAATCAGAAGAGATGAGCAGAGCGAGGGCTTACTTCAAGGTTACTGATTTCATTATTAGCACAATTTCACCAAAGTTGGTTTTATTTAAAACCCCTAAATATGCGATTGAGGTTCACGGCTCGTTACAGCCACTAGATGGAGCATAGACATTTCCTGCACTCCTGGGCTCCATCTAGTGGCCATATTACATTGTAAATCTCGTTTGCCTAGCTGTTTGCTGTGCAACTGGGTTATAAATCAACTCCTTAAATTGTTCATTGAGTTGCTTGGGTGAAATTTGCTCTTTTTTTATATCGTTTTTTGTTGTTGTTGTTGTTGTAGTTGGGGAAGTTTAGTTCATACTTTTTGTTTTTCTTTGTATTTGTGATTTATCTCTTTTTTTGGGAGACTATTTAGCAGTGTTATTTCCCAAGATGCAAATGAAAGGCCTCGCAGTAAGAAGCTTACCAGGGATAAAGAAGCTGAAATATCACCAGCATTATCCACCTGACCAGAAAGGGGAGAAAAATTAAGCAGGGACAAGGCAATAGCAAGTTAAAAAATATACAACCGTGTGGGCTACAATATCATTGGTTGCCAAGTCCTACGTCACTGCAACTAGCCATGAATCTTCCTTAGACAGTATGTCTCCTTAGTTGTTCTAGACCCTTCTATATGAATTATGTTTCAGCCCAAGCACATAGACTGGACACGTGCCGAGTGTTTATGTTCTTAGGTTTAATCTATTGTTCCGCTGTATGTCTGTATAAAGTTCTTCTGTATATGTCTGTATAAAGCTGATCAACTTCTAGAGCTAAATAACTTTAACTATTTATTAATAATAATAATAACGAATATGATAACTATTATCAACCTGAACTCAATCATTTGAAGGTAGGTCCACATACCTTTGGCCATCTAGTGTAGGTGTGATGGTCAGGTATTCACAACATGTTGGCCATAGAGTGAATCTTAATTTTTTTACACAAATTCTGAACACACATTGCTTCTTGCACCTTATTTGCCTGTAAATCACCAAAACATCACAGTTCTACTAGAAGGACTGCACATATATATTAAACATAACATGTGTCAGGAACCGGATCTGAACCCAGGGCCTCTGCCATAGCTGGCAGTGGTTCTACCTGCTGAGCCACCTTGGAACCTTGGAGAGCTCCTTGCCTGATCTCCTATGTAATCTTCAGGTACACCTAGTTTCTGCTGAACTCTGAACTCCTTGCTCCTCCCTTGAATGTCCTATGTAAGCCACGCCTCTGCACTTCCTGTTTGCCAGAATATTGTGCTCCTGCCAATATCTTGCTTCCTTGCTACTCCTGTAATACAATCTGCTCGTACTGCTACCCGTGTACTGACCTTTGGCTGCTGATTCACCGACTACTCTCATCGTCTTCCGCTTCATACCTGATACCTTTGGCTACTGACCTCAGCTTGTTCTCTAATAATGCATCTGCCTGCTCCTACACTACTACCGTCTGCTTGTATACCGAACTCGGCCTTTTTGACTACGACTTTGCCTGCTGCTTCAGCTACTGGACTCCGAGCCTGATCCAGATCGTGACAACATGAGTGTACACTTTAGCATGTTGGTAAGGGGATTGTGATTGCAAATGTACTAAATTTCTTCAGGAAGACTTCTTCCTCTGGTAACTGACCTCCACCCCTTGTCCTTCTGAGCAATAGTACATTCCGCACTTCAATTACCAATAAATATGTTTACTAAACAAAAAACTTGCAATCTACTTTTACCGCTGCAAAAGGTTTCCCAGCACACTCACCAGCCAGCATGCAAAAAAACTTGTCTCACCGCTAAGGTTAAAAACAAAGGTTTTGGATACACGTCTTCTGCAGAAAATGTGAAAGCCGCACAGCCTCGCCAAGCCACCTCTATATAGTGCCGTCGTAACTTTAACCTATGAGAGTCTCCATCTTGGAGCACATGTGGCAAAAGATCAAATTGGGTGCAGGTTTGTCAGGAGGAACCCCAACCGCCTTAAAGGCACAGGGATGCACAAGGGACCCCCGCACTTCACAACGGCAGCTGAGACCCCCAATGTGTCACTGCACCAAATCAGTCAAGCAAAACAAATGGCAAACGCACTCATTAAGTCATCACCAGCTTTACAGCAAGGTGCACATGGAAGGGCTTTATACAGTACAACAGCAAAAAGTTTCCCAGCACACTCACCAGCCAGCATGCTGGTGTTTTGCTCTACTTTTACCTCTCCCCCCCACTTCTTTTCCTTTAACTAGAGCCGTTCCTCCTCCCCGGCAGCATATTTGCATTACGAGAGTCTGTCAGTTTCTTATCCATGTTGACATGTTTGTCACTTTCATTAGCGCTGCTCCGCGACTGTCTTTCACGATTTATTTTAATGTTATTGCATCAGATCGGGGCTCGGCAGCACAGACACTTTTCTGGTTATGTAACCTTTCACACCACGCTAAGCAGACTGACAGGCAGAACTGCTTCGCTTTGCCGCTAATGTGTCAGGTGAGATATACATAAAGGTTTCCCATCAAGACACAGAGAGCTTTCTATTCAGCCAGCCAGAAGCTCCGCTCTACTCTCAGGATTTCTGATGCGTTCTAGTGAGGAAGAAGCTGTAGCTTGTTGATGGTGTCAAAACCATCTCGCATTGTGTCAAGAGGTAGAACTGGCAGTCCCGGAGATGAATATCTCCAGATTATGACAATGGAAATAGATACAATCGCTCATACTGGGTTACCGAGATCTGCAGTGTTTAAAGGGCAACTCTTGAATTAAATAGCTGAAACGGGTGTAGAAATAGTTTGATATACCAAAGGACTTGTAAAGTCATACATGCACTCTAGAGATACAGCCATCTGTGATAACACATTCCGGAATATTTAATTCCTTTTAGTTGGAGCAGTAAAATATTAGTATCACGATCCCCCACCCATTAGGAGCTAACAATCCCCTGTGTGATAGCATTTGGAGGTGACAGATTCTCTTTACTGAACCTGACACTCCAATAGAAGAGTATGAGCACATCACTGTGCTGGCTCTCCTGCAGCAGATGAGAGGGGAAGGCTGCGAGTACAGTTCTCCCGTCTCAGTGTTCACATGGAGCAGAGAATGGACATTCTCTGCTCTGCTCCTTATTCTCCATCCTGACCTTTGCCTTCGGCCCAGGTTCCCAGAAGAGCAGGAGACCCTGAAAACCATGGCAGGGAGGGAGGCTGCCAGTGGAGACAGAGGCAGCTGGAGGTGGGGGTGGACCATGGAGGGGGTGGCGGGCGGCGGGGGAGGACAGACCTGCAGGCATATTACAAGTGATCTCAGCGGCATTGTCGCGATCACTTGTACAAAACGATTGGTGGCTTACCCGCTGTACATTTAGCCCTGCTTGCCCGAAGCAGGGCTAAATGAAGAAAAAAAAACTACCCAGCTGGCGGCTGTGCTGGCCTTGGTGGCCTTGTGGAAAATCCAGCCCTGCCCCCACCCACCCACCCAGATAGCAAGGCTTGATAGAGTGTTAGCTCTAAGAGGGTGAGTCCATTACTGAAAGGCAGCAGGAGGTCAAGGAAAAATACTAGGAGGAGGAGAAAGGTTGGGGTGCTAGAGGTGAGACGGAGGAGGAAACGGGACAAGCTTCAAGTGGGACCTTTCATCCATCCTTAACCCCCATATTGTATGTGGGTGGGGTGAGATTGTTGAGGATAGTGTTGTCCCCAGCCACCCTGAGCACCTAGTCCCTTGCTGCAGGCAATTTGTGGCAAATGGGGTTTTCGAGTCATCAAGGAGAGGGAACATTATTGGATGGCCACCCTATGGGATTCCCGATTCAAGGGTAAAATGGTCAGTCTTGTGCCACCATCCCAGAGGGAGTCCCAAAATAAGGCACTAGTGGTTCTGTGTAAGAACCTCTTTGCTGCATTTCCTGATGGTGGATGATCCCCTTTGATGCCCCATGTGCCTTTATCCTCTGATCACTGAAAGTAGTTATTTTTCAACCACAGTGGCCTGGCTGAAGGAAGCACTCACAGGCAGGAGCTAAACCACATCATTGCTTACTACATCAGGTCTGGGACTGATGTGGGCACTCTCAGAGGTTAGGACCTCATGGACTATTTTGTGTCCAGGCTGGACCACTTGCTTGAGCTTGCACAGTATGTGCTGGAGCTTCTGGCTTGCAGCAAGTTTTTTTTTTACGGGAAGGTGAATCCTTTTGTCCCCTGATCGTGAGGACCAGCTCACTTTCATTAAAATGAACCAGTCTTGGCAACAAATGACTACAAAACCCTGTTGCTGATGCTACAGGCTAAACCTTTAAGTGTCATCTGGTTCCCCACCCCCCCAAAAAAAAATGTTACCTGCCACCATTACCGGCTCCTGCCACTTTTCTATCCTGTTTTGGTGCTCTGGTACTGTAAAGGTGCCAAACAATGTTTACGCAGCTCAACCTGCATTGTGCCTCGAAGTTTGTGCTTTATTTCGACATTCCAGCATTGCGAGAATACCAAACAGAATTGCAAATCCTCGGGCAGCTAAAGTTCACAAGTGTGGATTTCCGCTGTGTATTTAGCTTTTGTTTCTGGTATTTAGGATTAAAAGCCGAACTCAAGCCAAATATTTTGGTTAAAGCATTGTAGGTTTAGAGAGTCTGTTGTGTATTTATTTTCATCTATGTCCCTACTGGGAAAATTCTTTCAGGACAGAACTGGGAAATCTTTCCAACGGAGACACAGAGAAAAACCTCTGACAATGACTTTATTGCAGTCCCCCCCCCAACCCCCCATAAGTGCTACTCCTCCATCGACTTTTTTATTTTTAATACATACCTTTCCAAAAGTCTAGAGGCCGGTCAAATGATTCACAGCACCCTCTTCCATTTATGATCTTCTGTAAGGTATCCAGGTCTACAGCGCATGTGCGTGGCCCCGTTTTTTGTAACATAGGAAAACGGGCACTTGCGCACATGCGTGCGCATCGGGACGTACGCGCACAGGCGCGCTAATCTGGCGCACAGATGTGCTAATCTAGCACACAGGAAGTGATGCAGTACCTCTGAATTGATCTTCCTATTTAAAGCAAGCACCGACTGGGCTTAGTTGCTGGATGGTCTTTCAGTTGTTCCCTGTGATCCTGTTTGCTCGGCCTGTTTTCTGCTCCTGCACCTTGACCCGGATTGAAGCTGACTGTTCCTGATTGCTGCCTGCCTATTGACCTTGGAATTGTTACTGGACCCTGCCTCTGCCTCATCCCTTGTAATTCACTGCCCGACTGGTGTGACCCCTGGTTTGCCTTACCTCGATTCTGCCTTTTGCTCTTGTACCCTGCTGCACGCCTAGTGTGACCTCAGCTCTGCTCTACCCGATCCAGATTCTGAACTTCTGCCTGGCACGGGGTTGCCCCATCCACTGGTACCCGTGCTACTTGCTGTGTCTCAGGCTTTGTTCCCATCATGAGAGTTTGGGGGACACAAGGTGCAAGGGGAGCCTCCTCATCCAACCAGTCTCCAGCCAGGTACGTGATATCTTCTCTGGGTGGGTCTTAATGATGCAGAGAGCGGTGCTGACATGACAACATCAGTGTCGCTCTATACATCATTTCATTTAGTGTACAGGGTTCTGTGATAATGCCCTCCGGGACACAGTATGTCCTCAGTCTGCAGGGATGAATTGAACTCAGTATGAAATACTCACCTCCTATCTAGTGCTGTCCTTGCAGTTGCTCTTCTCTGCCACAAGATGTCCTCAGCCTTCAACCTGGAAGACTGAGGACCTCTTGTGGCAGAGAAAAGCAACTGCAAGGACAGTACCGGAGAGGAGCCGAATATTTCATACTGAGTTTAATTGTTTTTGTGTGTCATTTTAAGACAAAAAAAAGCTCAAAGTTGGATTTTAATTTCTCAGCATTGACAGGTTATATAAACTAATTTGTTGTGAAAGCCCCTATTGAGCTCACAAAATCTCTGAGTGATCAAAGGAAACTGTTTTATGTTAAAGAACTCTCGCCATCCTCATATATAAAGCTACTTTTTACAAAGTTTAATATTAGCCTTGTGAAATTTGCAGAGTATGTCATTACAAGTTTATTACAAGATAAGTCTCCTGGGAGTTTGCGTATGTCACCCAGCCAAGTGCTCAGGATGTCTGAACGCAGTTTGGAAAACTAGTTAAAAGTGCTGTCAGCTGCATAACTGTAACACAGAGTGATGGAAGGCGCCGGGCATGGAGGGCTGGAAGGGAGAGGAGCTCAGGGGATGCCAGTAAGAGTTCAGAGGAAGCGAATCGTTTAGAGGGAGCACTCGATTCCCTCTGACATTACCATCCTGTAGGCTATGGAAAAGTACAATTAAATCATGTAATATTTGCTCTGCTGGGTTTCACTTCTTCCTAGAGGTCAATGTCAACTTTTATAATGAACTTGTTTGCAGCATCTGTCATTCTCATCATCTCAAAATGAGTGGCGTGTTAAAGGAAACACAAACATGCAAATCGAGGGGGCTTAATGGCCCCATAAAAAAAAAGAGGTGGTATGGTCAAGATAAGTATATTATATGGTCAAAGGTTTGTGGACACCTGACCATCACACCTATATGAGCTTGTTTGCCATTCCATTCCAAAGCCATGTGTAAGGGTAAAATGGTAGCCGCGCATGTGCAAAGACCCCATCTCCGAAGACGGACTGTAGTGTGCATGCGCGTGCAACCGAAAGTGCACGGAAAGACGTGCAAAAGGCAGGCGCACAGGAAATGACATCTTACCTCATAGGTGGCTATATAAGAACGAGTCTGAGATCACAACATTGCTGATGGTTTTGTCAGCTAGTGCTTCCTGTTGATTTGCCTGTGACTTGCTTTGACCTGGATTGTCTTGGACCATTCTGCTGCTTGCTGCCTGCCCCTGACCTTAGCCTGCTTCCTAGACTTCGCTCTTGCCTTCTGATTCGATACCTTGCTGCCCGGCTGGCTCTGATCCTTGGCGTTCTGGACCAAGATTCCTGTCTCCTAAATCTGTTCCCGCGCTGCCCGCCCGGTTGTGACCTTTGGCCTGCTGACTTCGCTGCCAGACTGAAGAGTGGACGTTGTTATAGTTTCAGATGGGGGTCAAATCTATGTTAATGCCCATGTGTCCTGCAACCCCTGGGGTTGGAACAGAAGGCTGCAGGGCAGCGAGGAGCACGAGTGCCACGGATGGAAGCAGACACTGTGCTGGAGACCACCATGAGCATTAACATAGATTTGAACCCCCCCATCCGAAGCTATAACAACGTCCACTCTTCGGTGAAGGCTTTTTATGAGACATTTGAGTGTGTCTGTGAGAAATTGTCCTCTTTCAACTCAACTGTACTGATTCTAGATGGGAAGAACTGGCTGGAAACTGGCATCTCAATTCATCTTAATAAGGTGCAAGCAACTCAACTTGCACAAGGGTACAGCCATGCTGGAACAGCAAAGGGCCTTTCCCAAAGTTTTACCACAAAGCTGGGAGCGCACAATTGTCAAAAATGTCTTTATTCTGTAGCATTAACAGCCCCCTTCAAATAGAAACACTATATGGTCCACATATTTTTGGGCTTATAGTGTATAAATAGCATGGACATTGCCAAAGCAGCCAATGTAATGAACTTCATTGACTGACCCAGTGCTCAGTTCATGATAATGAATATTACAGTCTGAGCAAGAATTAGGGCAATTGGTAGATACCAGAATGATTCCAAAACGGGCATCCCTTTGGAACCTGTAAACGAATGGACTTGAGATCTGTGGCGTGGGGATAAGAAGCATATGCTCAAGGATAACAATGGGGTACTCCAGTATAAGACTCTATGGACACTATCAAAGTAATTCATAGGGGGTTAATCACTAAAGAGCCGAAGGATCCAGCTGTAGCTTTGGCTGACCCTTCGGCTCTCTTCGGCCACCTCTGCCCTTCGGTTCGAACCAAAGGGCTGCTGTACGGGCTATTCACAATAGCCCGTACAGCAGCTGAGCTGCTCAGTCGAGCCAAAGGCATATGCTTCAGAAGTAACAGCCAAAGCGTAGAGAAAGGTCGGTCAAAGCCGACTGATCTCCACGCAAACGACAGCTGGGTGGAGCCAGCCGTGATCTCCTGGCTCACTCCGCCCAGTTGTAATGACGGATCAGAGTTCCCAAATGACCTGGGGACACTGATCTTTTATTAAACAATAACAACTGGGTGGACCTGGCCGTGATGTCACATCCGGCTCTGCCCAGTTGTTATTCATTGGCCGGGACTTGCTAGAAGACTCTGGCAGGTGCTGGCCGATAGGAAACAGTTGGGCAGAGCTAGATGTCACAGCTAGCTCCGCCAAATTGTTTTTCCTTTGCCGGCATCTGTCAGATGGCAGCATTCCCTTTTTCGACTCTGCGGCATTCGGCAATTCACTCACTGCCTTTTCGGCCCCAGCGAGTGTGCTGCCGGAGCTTGGGCTCAGCCGATCCAGATGTTCTGAAATCAGCCGTACAGCGTTTGATTCACTTCACTTCGACTGGTTTACATAGTTACATAGTATTTGAGGTTGAATAAAGACATTAGTCCATCAAGTCCAACCTATAGGATCTCATTTTTAGGAGTACCTGTACCCCTGTATATTACGGTCCCTTAAAAAATCGTCCAAAAGTTTCTTAAACAGTTCCACATTTTTTGCTGAAATCACTGACCAGACCCTAAGCGCTCTAACTGTAAAGAACCCCCTTCGCCCCTTGTGCTGGAATTTTTTTTCCACCAATTTTAGGTTATGGCCTCTAGTTTTTGTAACGGAGTTAATTTTAAATAGTTTATCGCTAATGTTGCTGTCACCATTGAACATTTTGTACATACAAATAATATCCCCCCTTAATCTCCTCACCTCCAATGTGAACATGTTTAAATTTAGTAGCCTCGTCTCGTAGCTCTGGTCCTCCATACCCCTAATTAGTTTGGTTGCCCTCCGCTGGACTTTTTCCAGCTCAAGGACATCTTTTCTTAGTACTGGTGACCAGAACTGGACCGCGTACTCCAGATGAGGTCGAACCAATGTGGGTTATTCACTTGGCTGCCTTGGGCAGCTTAGGGAGTAACTCCATAGTGTTTTTTCGCCATAACATGCAGAAAAGAATACAGGCAACACAACAAAAGACATACGCTAACAAAAACCTATTTCAAATTGTTATCTCTATAGAAAACAATTATTTGATGCTTTTTATTCTTTTATGGAACCTGTATCTGGCATCTGTGTCTTTTTTTTTTAATCATTTCTGCAGGTTTTCCAGATTAAAGAGGAGGGCTGACCACTCTGCTTTCTGAACTGTCAAACAGAACGTTTTAACTAGGAAGGAACTTCAAACAGCAGCGTGCAGTGTGTCCCTTCTCTCCGGTCACCTTGAAAGAACACCTCACTTTCATTGTGTCATTGTTCCTGCTTTGTAGAGGAGAATGTTTCCAGATTCCTATAGCAATCACTGACATGACACAGCAGATGCATTGTGCAATATAATGCTGTGAATGGGATCATTTCTCCCAGATGCTTTCAAGGCAGCCCCTAGACACCAGACTTTTGGGCACGAACAATCAGATTTGGAAATGATTGTACTTCTAAGGGTACGCGGCTATATATGTAGGCATCTCCAGGTTGAACCATTTGGCTAGGGGGAGCCATTTGCTCAGAGTTTTCCATAATCAGAGCTATGTTGTCCTTAAGAAAAGAGGCGCGGGGGGTGTGTGCTCACAGAGGAAACGTCCACATAAATTGATTGTAGGTAACTTATTGAAGATTTTAGCTGTTTGATCTTCCAACCACATGGTCTGACATGTCTATGGCAAGTCTAAATGAAGGCTTAAAAGTGTCTTTTGTTGTGAGAAGCATATTGTTCATGTTTATCAGGAAGAAGCTGTAGTTAGGGCCGTATTTACTGGACAGGCAAACTAGACCGTGGTCTTGAACACAGCATTTATTTTGTTTCATGAAAATTATAGGGAAATTCTTTATCCCCTCTTTTTGCTTAACTGTCTTTTCCTTTCCATTCCTTTCTTTTCCTTGCTTTACCTTGAATTCTTTCTTGCTTCATTTCCCTTCCTTTCATTCCCTTCTTTTCTTTTTGCTTTATTTTCCTTCCCCCTCCTCCTTTTTTTTTCTTTTCCCTGTTCCCATTCCTTTTCCTTTACCTCTCCTTTTCCTTTTCTTCACCTTTCCTTTTCCTTTCCCTTCCTTTCTTTCCCTTCTTCTTTTTCCTTGTCTTCTCCCTCCTTTCCTCTTCTTTTCCCTTTTCCTGTCCCCTTTCCTTTCTTTTCCTTTTCTCCTTTTTTCTGTTCTTTTCTTTCCTTTACCCTTCTTTTTATTTGATGTTCCCTTAACTTATTTTCTTTTTCCTTTCTTACCCTTTTCCCACCGAATCCTTTGCCTTTATTTTCTTTCCCTTCCCTCCCCTCTCCTCTTTTTCCTTTTCTTTTACTTTTCCCTCCTCTCCCCCCTCATCTTTTCCTCTTCTCTCTTTACCTCTTCCTCCTTCTTCTCCCTCCTCTTCCTCACTTCCCATCTCTTTATTGAATTTCTATTTTCTAAAAACTGATATGGATTGTCCAGTAGTTCCTCTTCTCTTAAAAAGTTCATTGTAGCACACAGGTAGACATTGTCCCTCCGTGGATCCTCTTCACTCTGACATGTTGGGCTTAGTCTCTACCGATTTCTGTGAGTAACTGCTGATGCTGGAGCAAGACCGGTTCGGCCGATATGCACCCGCCATTCTCTCTGGTGCTGCTGAGAAGGAGCGGTGATATTGGGCAATGGAGGTTAATGGATTGTCCTGTGCCAAATGCCATCTGATGAGGTACCATACTTCCCTGTCTCAATCAATCAGGGGAGTCATGCAGAGTAAAGCCCATTTAGAATTAAAGAAGAATTTCAGTCCGTTGGGAATAAATCAGTGTCTATCACTTTACACACTTTTGCTTCCTTTCTTGCAATCTGGAAAACCGCTCAGCAATCCCTTCATGCTGATTGACAGCGCCATATATGTAGAGCAGACTATTCTTCTTCCAGGCAACAACCTGTTTATCCCCCACTATGCTGAGGGATAGGAGTCACTATTGCATAACTACAAATGTAACATCTTCTGCTCTCACAAGGCCAGGCGGTCCAGCCTTAAATGCTCCTCCTCTTAATTTTTCTATTTGGGGCTCACATTACATTCCAGACAAAATAAACCCATAGATGAATGTTTCGCTGCTTTTTCTGATGGTCTCTTCTCTCTGCATTTCTAGAGGCTCATAAATGTCATAGTACCTTAGGACCTTGTTGGACAGTATTTATGTTTTTCTGTCATTAGAGTCTAGGTTATACTCAAATAGTCCTTAGCTGTGTGTCATTATATGCAGGGCCGGATTTCCCACAAGGCCAACCAAGGCCAGGCCTTGGAGCAGCAGGGAGTAGAGGGGCACAGAAGTGGGACGGCTGTAGGGAACATCTTTAATTACTTGGAAACGGGAGTCAGCATAGCTGGTCAAGGGGATGACAGCAAGGTGGAGGTCAGTCCTAGTTATTCTTAGTAAGGGCTGCCAAGCTCGGGTTTCATGGGGTCAGGTGAGTGAATAGGTGGCTGTACGCAAAAAAAAGAAAGCATTATTGTTATGTAAGGAGCGCTAAGTTGATGCTAGAAAAAAAAAGACTAAGGTTTGCAGCTGTGGACTACTCATAAAGAGAAGTACTTGGGTCAAGTGGGGTGGTGTGACCTAAGAGGAGCTAGGAGCTCTGAAATAAGATAGCTCCAAGCTATGAGAAGTCTTACTTAAATTACAAGTGACCGTTTTTTCCACAGAGACATTCATTTAACAGTTATTTCCACTGTTATGAGAGATTGCTGACTTTGAAACCATCAGTTCTATGTAAAAAGAGTTCTGAAGTTGACTGCTGAATGCAGAGTGTCTACTTCACATGACATAGCCAAGAAATGCAGAGCTTATTTTCCCAATGCCTCTGATCATCATTCCCATTGTACCAATCAGACTCCCATGAAATGTTTTTGAGTAGTTCACAATGATCTGGCGGTTTGTTTTACATGATATCCACATGCTCCCTTTGATTGATAATTTGGTCTTTGAATTGCACTGTGAATGAAAAAGCGGACTGAATAGCGTTTCTTATCACTTGAGGAATTCTTTCCCGCGGACACTCTAAATGTTCCTTTGGACCTTTCCTTAACAAAACCGTACAGCATAAAAGTTCTAAAAAAGGTTCAAGTGTTCAGGTTTTTTTTTTTCACCGAGTTTAATACACACAGCATGCAGTCACTTGCCGGAACATCAAACGCAGATATGGCTTTCATATATTCACTCTCTCCTGCATCAACCTGCACCTTTTGTGGCCGAGCATTTCAATGGCTTGGTACAAAGACCTGGCTGTAGAAGGTAAACTGTAAAAATATACCTCAGCCCACACAGAAAAGAAACTTCAACTCTGGAAAAGTTTTACCGAGACGGAAAAAGCTCATCGCTGAAAACTTCACGGTTTTACAATACTTAATATAAGGAAGTGATGAGCTTTCTGAGAACTGGTATTTGCTGTGTACACTGTACACCCCTCGCCCTACCTACTGAGCACACTGGGCACTCTTCACACTCCCTACTAAGCACATTGGACACCCCTCATTCCCCCTTCTGAACAAACTGGGCAACACTCACCCTACCCACTGAGCACACTGAGCACCACTCACTCTCCCCACTGGGCACTCTTCACACTCCCTATTAAGCACATTGGGCACCCCTCATACCCCCTTCTGAACAACTGAGCAACCCTCACCCTACGCACTGAGCACACTGAGCACACTGAGCACCACTCACTCTCCCCACTGAGCACACTGGGGACCCCTCTCTACTGATGACACTGGGCACCCCTCCCTACGGAGCAGACTGGGCATCCCTTACCCTCTTTGTTTAGCACGCTGGCACTCTTCACCTCCTTTACTGAGTACACTGGGTACCCCCCACCTTCCTTACTGAACACATTAACAGAATCGCTTGCCTTACCTTACACTTATTGCAGAGCACTAATGGTCACAAGCTTTGGTGCAGAGCACATTGGGCACCCCTTACTCTCCTTACTAAGTACACTGGGTACACTTAATCCTCCCTGAGGAGAACACTGGGACTCCCTTACCCTCGCTACTGAGCACACACTGGTCATCCCTTACCCTCCCTCTTGAGCATACTGGGCAGCCCTTACCCTCCTAACTGGGCACATTTGGCACCCCTCAACCTCCTTACTGAGTACACTGGGTACCCCCCACCTTCCTTACTGAACACATTAACAGAATCGCTTGCCTTACCTTACACTTATTGCAAAGCAGAGCACTAATGGTCACAAGCTTTGGTGCAGAGCACATTGGGCACCCTTCACCTATAGGGAATCAATAGAATGACAGAACAGTGATAGGTTCCATTGAACAATTGCAGGGAGCCTATGGAATTCTTCAATGCTCTCTGCACTGTTTCCCAGTAGTTTCCTTGTGCACAGCTGTGACCAGCGTGATATTGTAGGAAGAAGGTCAGGCCAGAGGTCCGGTCATGACTGTAAACCCCTGCAACCCCGATTTCCACAATATTGTGTTTGTTGTAAAGCATTGTGTAATCTCTTGTCACTATACAAATACATTAAATAAAGGTGTTTTACTTCTAATATCCCACTCGTAGGTATCTGTTACCCCTGCGTAGCACAACCTGAGCTTACCTGTTGCCACTCCAGTCTCTGTAATAGAGCTTCGCCCTCTTTGTTTGATTTGAGCCTCTGAATCCTTGTATATTACGGCAGTTTTTCAGGCAGACTAATAAAAAGCTGTCAACGCGGAAATGAACTCATAAATATTGTGGTCACAAAATGCCCACTTTTAACCATTTAATACTTTTACTAAAAGCCGCTTTAATATTTAAGCGAGGGCAGCAGAGAGTCAACCTAGTTTACCATCTATTGTCCTTTTATGTTGCAGAAAACTGGGGAACGGCACACACAACAAATTCTCTAACAGCACAGTATCTTCTATTGGAAGTAAACATTTCCATCTGAGGCAGACCTTTCATGGTCACATTTAAAATAATATTTTTTATTTTTTAAAGAATAGCCTTTGGGAGAGCGCGTAAATGTGCAATATTTAAGGCAAACTGGAATGGGTTGTTTTTAGCAATTTGATTTAAATTTACAGGGTTATTCACAAAAGGGTGAAGAGTTTGGAGAGGGCAAGAGAAGGGAACAATCTAGGACAACATCGCTGATTTTAAAAAAATCTCCAATTCAGCTCACTTTTCAGTTCAGCTATTTTGGCCTAGATTGTTCCCTTCTCCTGCCTTCTCCAAACTCTTCACCATTTTGTGAATAACCCTGTTAGTGTTTGACAGTTTACAATGCTTTGAAACTCTTTTTTTTCACTTGTTTACTATTTTTTAATTTTAATATTGAATGGAAACATTTATTGCAGGAAGCATCCATGACACTCACTTTGCAAAGCATGCTGGCATTGCTCTTAAAAAAGTGCAGTCCTATCTACATGCTTTTTGGCAGCCTCTGTATGATGACTATGCAATATGACGTTCTCATCTATACTGGGAGAGGGGAGGCCTGCTATTAAGTTCTCTTTTATTGCACTTACACAGAGAGAGAGAGAGAGAAAGGGAAAGAATGCCAAGAGTACCAGTGAGAGTGAAAAGCATGACAAAAGGAAGAATTTGGTCATCCCGTATGTAGCCGGGGTGTCTGAGAAACTCAGAAGGGTTTTTAAAAAACATCACATCCCTGTCTGCTTTAAACCCAGCACTACACTGAGGGAACAACTGGTTCACCCAAAAGACCCAACGCCAAAACACAAGATGAACAACATTGTGTATGCCGTCCAGTGCAGTGAGGAGTGCTCAGAATTGTATGTCGGTGAAACAAAACAGCAGCTACACCAGCGTATGGCACAGGATAGGAGAGCCAAACCCTCTGGTCAGGATTCAGCAGTGTACATACATCTAAAGGAAAAAGGTCACACCTCCGAAGACAGTCAAGTACGCCTCCTAGACAGGGAGGAGGACTGGTTCAAAAGAGGTGTAAAAGAGGCCATTTATGTAACAATGGAGATGCCAAGCTTAAATAGAGGTGGTGGGGGGATGGGGGGGGGG
>NW_017306953.1:259730-279847 GCF_000935625.1 Nanorana parkeri | reverse complement strand
AAACTCGAATAATTAGAATATCGTGCAAAAGTAGTTGCAGTAATTGCTGCAAAAGGAGCCCAAACCAAGTACTGAGTACATATGCATGCTTGTACTTTTCAGAGGTCCGATATTGTTCTATGTACAATCCTTGTTTTATTGATTGCATGTAATAATCTACTTTTTTGAGGTTGTGGATTTGGGGTTCTTGGGGTTTTCATGAGCTGTAAGCCATAATCATCACAATTATGACAAATCACGGCTTGAACTATCTTGCTTTGCATGTAATGAGTCTCTCTCATATATTAGTTTCACCTTTTAAGTTGCATTACAAGTTTCACCTGTACAATGCTGTTTTAACACCTGTCTCTGGGCAGGTTATTAACACCTCCTAGACTCCAATTATGCAAATGCAATCAACACCTGGTTGTGACTAACAGATTATGTGGATTGGAACGACATTCACCATATTTATTCCCAGAGAATATTTATGCACAAGTCATTCTGAATTGAGAACGCTGGTTGGATGTCCACTGAAATGTCTTCAAGAATAATACAGCAAGTCCAGTTGCCTTGACTTATTTTTTACAGATAAGAGCGAGAGAGTAACACAAATACAAACACAAATAAATGAAGACAATATATTTAAACAGCTATAGATCCTGTTACTGTAAATATACCTACCTACCAGGTTGCTATTGGAATTGCTATTGAGTCAGGTATATCTTGTAATTTCTATGCACAAGTGTCTTCTCTGGAGCCTCAAACTGCACGCTTAGTTTTTCCTCTTATACCCACTTTCTCTGATGTCTTTTGATGCATCACAGACACACATGTGCACGCACGCACAGTCAGTGCAGGTCAAACTCAGGTCCCCAGCAATCCCGAATTTGATTTCTGCGTTGAGCGCTGAGGTTTCTTTTTTGTTCTCTACCGTAGACACTTGGTTTTAGTCCTACCATGGATGATGTGGTCCTGTATTTGATTCCTACCAAGGATGGTGTAGTCCTGGGCAAGATTGGAGAGAAGTCTACCAATATTCCAAAACAGAGTTTAACAAGGTTCTGCTGGAATTGACCATAAAGTGGTAGGGACATTAGGGTATGAGCCCCTTAGTGTCCTTTTTCTCCATGGATGCCTGAAGCCCTGAACCCCTTATCCCAGTTTTGACTGTTCTGCAGTAAAGCATTGGAAAAGTACTTAAAGGGACTGGCGCCAAAATTCACTGTTCGCATTCCACAACCTGGCTAAGGATCCATCCCTGAGAGTGAAATGTCAGCCCTCCCTGCCTCTGGGGTCCAACACATTCCTTTGGAAGTTAGGGGGGGGGGGCGCTATATTGTTTATTCACTTTGTACAAGGCAACTAGTCCTGATTAGTAATTGGCTCTGGCGGGTTCGCAGCTCCACGTGCCGAGCCCGCCAGGAAGCTGACAGCGCCGCAGCGCCAATCAAAGGTACTGAGACATTATCCCGGTCCGCAGCCGCAGAGATTGGGATATGTCTCAGTGCCTGTGATTGGCGCTGTCAGCTTCCTGGCGGGCTCGGCACATGGAGCTGCGAACACGCCTGAGTCCATCACTAGTCCTGTTGTCCCCCATCTACAAAAATCATTTTTTAAAAACGGGTTGCCAGGTCACTGAACAGCCATCGTAAGCTGTTTAATGATGGTAACATTTTCTTTTCCTTCTTGTCATCGGAGCAGTTAGGCTTCATAAAAACACATCAAAACGCTTCTCTGAAGGAAACTCAAAACTATCAGCTTGATGACTATTTATCGCCGCTTTATAATTCATGAGGAACCTCAATAGAGGTTGAGGCTTAATGTCATATGTAAATATCATCCACCTCTGCGCCACAAGACTCCCAACGTGTCAAAACACCTTTGTTGTCTCTCGGTGCAGTTTAAATACGAGCTGCTTTCCTCGCTGCTTCTCTTCTCTCTGCTTTATGTCGTGGAATAGTCTGTCTGGCTGAATCATTACTGCACTATTTCAGAAGTGTAATATCGAGTGACACTGTAACAGCGTGTCTTTGATTCCCGGGACTATCATCCCACTGTGAATTTACCGTTGTTCAATAGCGTCTGCAGCAAATGAGAGGAGAGTATCTCCCTGGAATGGCTCAGTAATTCACTTGTCTTTTATTGCATTTGCTCCCATCCAGATATTTGGCTTTATTGATGCGATGATAAACTGTGGAAGCGCTGTGTGTCGGGTTCAGGCCAGCTCAGGTACCAGGGTGTGTTATAGGCTTTGATACACCAGCGCCAAAATGTGACACTCCCCCTTGCTGCTTGACCTTTATGTGCATGTTCTTGGGGAAGACTCGCCAAACTCATATTTTACAGGTCTGATTTCCCTTTATATTCTCTCCTGGTGACCAAGTCACCAATATCTTGGTGTAGGCCCCTGTGCTAATGGCATCAGTACCTATATATTGTGACATGTCAGGAATTTATACATGCAAACTTGTAAAATTATTGCAAGTTCCACTTTACCCATTCTAGCTCTCATACCTTTATACCCCTTATCGAGCTTTTTACATTTCCACTACCAGCCTGTTTATTCGGCGATATTGTTGGCAATGCATGCATTGAGGGGAATCGATCAAAACCGCAGACCATGGCAACCAATCAGCATCTATTTTTTATTTTCCAACCCTATCTGAACAAACTGAAGAAAGGAGCTATAGGCAGGGCCGTTCATATAATCAGGGAACCTCAGGCAGCATCTCATTAGGGGGGCTGCAGAGGGCGACTACAGTGTCCCAGGTTGCTAAGAGCTTTTAGCAACCTGCGGCCCTGTGCGCTCTTTCTGGCTTCCTGCCCAGCTCGCTGATGTCATCGGTTGCCAGGGAACTGAGTGGGACACTGTAGCTGGCATCCTGCCGAGGTCCTGGCATTGCCAGGCAGGGCTCTAACGCAGCGCACTGTCCCGCTGCATCTGTCGCCACCCCTGGAACCAAACCCCGGTGCGTGCGCTCTACAGCTTTAGACGGCGGTTAATGTAGGGATGGCCCTGGCTACGGAAACTGCACCAGATTCTGTCTGCTCCAGCTGATTTTTTCGGACAACCTCGGGTTTCTTTTGGCAATATTTTCCGGTACAATTTATATTAATTTCTATCTAATCTAAAGACAAAAAAAAGATATATAATAAAAAAAAAATAAAAAACATTATTTTTTCATGTAGTGTTAGTGTTCGTTTAAAAAAAAAAAGTTTTGCTGTAAATAAAAGAATACATTGTATTCTATAATCTATTCGGATTAAAATGACACTTAAATTATGTTTCTGGTACAAAGCTTGGTAACGTTATTTGCAAATGGAAAAAGGCATTTTATGGAGTTTTTTTATGCAACACTGGAAAAATAACAAACTAAAGGAATGAAAATGGCAAACTAAATTTTGAATATTAATAGGAAAAATTCATAATAAAAATAAAAAAGTGCCAATTATAGCAATGAGGTGAAGGATTACATGTCAAAGAATACATTTTAGGGGTAAGCAACATTATAACTTCAGGTAGGGAGAGGGTTAAAACTAACCCTTTAGCTTATATAAAAATACAGACAGAAGAACCCTGTAAAAGGGCTTGCTGTTTTACAGAGCTAGGAGCACCACTGACCTCTGATACTTCTGAGCGTGCCAGATAGTGTCCGTGTGTCTGTGTGTGTGTGCCCCATTGTGAGCTGTGGTTCCTCCTTCCTTTAATTTTTTGTTTGCATCAAATCTTAACCTGACACATACACATTTATTTCATGGTGCTCCTGTGGCAATAGCATGATGGGATTTTTAATCAGAAAGCCCAGCACTGTCTCATATAAGCTGGCACGTGTAACCTGAGTAGATACTGTAACATGGCCATGTTACTGCTAGGAGAGAGGGAGCGGTTTTGTCTCTCCTGTGAGTAATTTAGCTGCAGAAGGTGAAGAAGAGAGAGTTTCTTTACTCCTTAGGCCTCCTGTCTGGGGGACGGTGCATAAAGTGATGTTCTGTCTGACCAAGACTGCAGCCTGTGGGTGGTCAGGGATGGGCCCAATCAGGGTCTGAATCTGTTCCTGGGATGGAGAACCATGGGGAGCTTCATCTGTTGGAGGTGCCAGAGAAGCCGGGATGGGCTTGGACCTCACAGGAAGTCTGGTATCTCGCATAGTGAATTCTGTGCTATATCTACTGACCAGCAAAGGTTCTTTAATACACAGTGTTACTTCAATCAGTTTTAAGGCCCTCTGCACTGTGAAGCTGGAAAGAGGTCAGCGAGTCTGGAGTCCTGTACTGTCCCAGATGTCTGTAGCCCTTTGCCCTCTCTTTTTGAGTTACTGATGGCATAAAACCTTTAAAAATCCTTAAAGTGACTGGCGCCCAACTTTACATTCACATCCCACGACCAGCTAAGGACTCCTTACTGAGATGGAATGACAGCCCACCCTGCCTCTGAGGTCCCTCACATGCTCCTACGGGGTCAGGTGGTGCTACATAAGTATCTGAATGTAATAACAACCAGCGAGGTTTTCCATTTCCTTTTCTAACCTGGGCTGGAAGAAATTAAGCAGTTGGTTGCTATAAGCAGCGCGCTTACTTTGATAAATAAAGTTTAATGTAATTATGTATTGCATAATCTCCTTACAATTTCGGAAGCAGGGAAAGAAGAAATCCAACACTGAGAATGCATTTGCTGCTCAGGCACAAAGTGAATAATTTATAAACTGCACTTTGCAGACTTCACAGCTTCTCTTTTTCTGTGGCTTCCCATTGTCCCCTGGTGACCCTTTTCATTTTATTCCTCGTTAGACATGCATTATATATATATATAGGTAGGGCTCTTACCATGACCTTACAGATGGTCCGATCCAACTGGGAAATAGTTAGCTGCTATAACTTCAGAAAATCTGCCTTTTGTGTTTGTGCAACAGGCGACGCCGCTCACCCAGGAAGGAGATGAAGTGTTTTACTGAGAGTTGTTCATTCAGCAATAGCATGTAAATGGTGTGGGAAACAATGCAATGCTTGTAAAGCAAAGTATACTTTTTAAGTGATTATCCTTTATTTGTTTGCCGATTGCCAGTAAGAGTTTTTTCAGTCTAGCAACAAGCCGGTGTCTCTCGCACATGGCTGGATCTTTGACCGGGCTCTGCCACCATTCCTCCAGGAGGTATAATACACTTACATACTGCACCTCATATGTCCATAGTAGTTACTGCACCCGGCTCTGTCTAAGTCCCTCCTCTGAGCAGTATTCTTTTATGTACAGAGCAATCACTGCACCTGACCCTTCCAAGTCCCACCTCTGAGCAGTATTCTTTTATGTACAGAGCAATCGCTGCACCTGACCCTTCCAAGTCCCTCCTCTGAGCAGTATGCTTCTATGTGCAGAGCAATCACTGCACTTGACTCTTCCAAGTCCCACCTCTGAGCAGTGCGCTATCACATATAGAGCAATCACTGCTCATGGCTCTGCCAAGTCCCTCCTCTGAGCAGTATTCTTTTATGTACAGAGCAATCACTGCACCTGACCCTTCCAAGTCCCTCCTCTGAGCAGTATTCTTTTATGTACAGAGCAATCACTGCACCTGACCCTTCCAAGTCCCTCCTCTGAGCAGTAGCTTTTAACATACATAGCAATTATTGCACTTGGCTCTGCCTAGTCCTTCCTCTGAGCAGCATCCTTTAACGTACAGAGCAAATAAACCTTATAGTGGTTGGCCATTAGGTATAAATATTCATAACATCAAATGGGGGTATCTTCTCACACATTAGCCAGGAACACTCCCCAACGGCAGGCAGAAGCAAACAACAAAAGTGAGCTTTGGGAAAGCCCACCAAAAGCAGGACTATAAATCCAAGCCAAGGCAAGCTACAGCCCAGCAGTACTAAATTTAGGCTAGCAACACTACTGCACAGGGCAGGATCCCTACACTTCAGCTGCAGATCCTCCAACCATCTCTGAATTGGTGCTGACACTGTCCTTCCTTCTGGAGGGGGGCTACTTTTGTTCCCCCATGGTCCCTGTGTGTGTTGTAAAGTAGTCACCGTTCCAAACCCACTCCTGCGATGGACTACAATCTCATGTTTAGTTTACTAATTTCTATTGAGATTGTAGTCCATCCTGGGAGGCGACTACTTTACAACACGCAGGGACCATAGGGAGCAAAAGTAGCCCCCCTCCAGAAGGAAGGACAGTGTCAGCACCAATTCAGAGATGATTGGAGGATCTACAGCCGAGTGATACACAAATAAGATACACTTTGTTAATGGTTAAGGTACTTAAATGCAGTTCAAGTGTCACCACCATGCTTAACATTATAACAAGGAATCCTAATTCATAATAATAACAAATGGGGAAAGGAGAAGCGCCTCAAATAACAATTGGTGAGACAATTCCTAACAAAAAAGACTTCAAGCATGCATGAGGTAATGGTCACAAAGTCTGGGACAGCCATTGTGACCATTACCTCATGCATGCTTGAAGTCTTTTTTTTGTTAGGAACTGTCTCACCACCTAAACCACATCAGAAGTGAGTAATTCCTTCTTTTTCTCTTCTTTGATACTGAGTATTTGCTTGCCTAACACAGCGCTTGTGTCCAATATCAGTGACTCTTTGTGACCATCACTAACGGTCACTAGATTCTCATCTACATCAATCAACACTGGGCTATATCAGGGAGGACTTGTTTGTCATTTTAATTGATTTTAGATGTTCTTTGTCAGTAGGTGTATTTATATGTTTTTCTACTTTATTATTAATTCTCATTAAAATTTGTTACATTATCATTACCTGTTTGATTATTATAGACAGCTCCTATTTTGGGATTCCGTTTTTTTCGTGGAACCTTGCTTATTATGAATCCTAATTCATACAGATTGTGGGGGAAATAAAGTCAGGGGGCACATTGCATTTAAAGGATAGCCTATAATCTTTAATTTTTTTAATATATAATATTTAGTAACTTGTCACTTTTGCCAAATATTTGTGTTATAGTTGACGTGTTGTGCTCTTTAATATAGTCCCTGGAAGTGTGTCGTGCTGCCCTCCAGCCACATATTTCTCTCTCCTATCAGATGCTGACTTTGCCGAGATATTTCATTATTTTGTCAGATCTTTCATGGGGCACTTTTGGGAAATAAAGTGGTGTAATGGTGTCTCCTGAGAGCGGAAGGAAATGAAACAGTTTGCTGCAGTTTTCCAGCATTGACAGAGGACAGATAACGGCTTATCAGTTTGCTGATGTGTTACTTATTACATTATTAGGAACACTTCTATGAAGTCCTTACTGATGTTGTTTTCCACAGTCCCTTTACAGTGGCAAAAAACCCCCCAAAAACATAACATATTTTGTAATTGTTACACTTATCTTACATTGTGAAGCTCTTTGTATGCATGTCCTAGTGGGAACAGGGCCCGGTTCACACTTCACAGCTATCGGTGTTAAAACATTTTACAGAGATTTTATTGCCAAAACTTTTTGGTGCCATTCTGCTGCCACTTAAAGGAAAGCCAACTCCGGACTAAAGTATTTTAAAAAATGATTATAAAAACAACCCACCTCTGGCTGCAATACTCACGGTCTAATTAGAGCTTCCCTGGAGTACCTCTTCTTTGCCACAAGATGTCCTCAGTGAATGGCGCTTAATGTCAATCAGTGCTGAAGATTGAGCACATACTGTGAGTGCATAGCTCTGCCCTGAAGATACAAAGAAAAAAGTTAATTTAAAGAGAACTATGACGTAAGTGTTTTTCCCCATAGTTCTACTAAGGGTCACGGGAGGACATATACTAGCATCCTCCCGTGACCCAAAGCTCAGTATATCGCGAGCTACAGCTTCTGGTATACTGAGACTGCCGCAGCCGGAACGGATCCCGACATTACTGTTGAGATCCACCCAGCTGTGTGATTGACAGCTGGCTCTGCCTATCTAGAGGCAGAGCCAGCTGTACCCGCCCCCCCACGTTCGTTGCACCAGTCAGCCCTGGAGGATTGGAGAGGGGAGGGGGAATCCTTTAAGGGAGCCGTGACTGACAGTCACCTCTCTCTGCAGGGACATGATCGGAAAGTGAGCAAACGGTATACCGTGTTTCCCCTTTTATATGCATACATGTGATTTTTTTTTTACTACATGCATTAATGCTGCAAATACCATTTCTCCTTCGTACATACTGTAGGCTTGAGAGAAAACATCCGGGAGACGCTGAGGCTTGCCAGAAGTGCATATTGACCTCTGTAAATGCACATTGAGGACTAATTAGTCTGGATTTGTATTTGAGGTGGAGGACATGGCTTTTATTGAGCATGAGGGTGGCATTGTATGGCAACATTCACAAGGACAAATAGAGGGGGAATTTCCCCAGCGGTGATAAAGATATCAGTATGAACTTTACAGGGGCTTTAACACTTCCCCATGGCTTTAAGAATTATTTAAAGGGAATATGAGTCAAAGTGTAATTAAAAAACTGGAGTTTATTTTAAAGCTATTTACATTGTTCCAGCTTGGCACAACGTAAGTATATATAAATGATCAAATAAAGCTGAATTACTCACCTGATCCTCTTTCCCAATGGCTCCCCCCAGGCTGCTAGACCACATCCCACAGCCTCTTCTCCTCTAGGCTCCAGCGGCCTAAGGACCACGTATGTCATTATGTCTAATGCAGGTCAGTCCTGCTTGGCACAATGTAAGTTGATAAAAATGATCTCTGGCAGGGCCATGGGATCGTGTAATACACTGTAGAAGCCACAACTAGCTACTACAGCGTATTACAGTATCTTCCAGGTATAGGGACAGCTGCTGTGATGAGCAGCTTCCCCTGTGCTGTTAAAACCCAGCAGGCTACTCACTTGGCACAGTGGCCATTTGGCGAATGCCTAATATTTTTCTCAATGAATATTGGATATTCTCTGATTGGACGATGGGTGGTGCCGTGAAGGGGGGAAGGCACTCAGCACAGCGGCTGTTCCTATACCTGAAAGAAACTGTAATACACTGTAGTAGCGGCGTCCTTGTCCTTTTTGCTGCCTGAGGTCGGAGGTGAGTGTGTTGTTGCTGGTGTTGCATGCTGGTGGAGAATGAGGCTGCAGCCCAGGCATGCAGAAGTGATGTTGCCGTGCTGGTCGGCATCCCGCCTAGCTGGGCCGAACACCTGCCAGAGCATCCCAGGTTGCTAAGAGCTGGGTAGGGAGATGAGTGTGACCCATACAAACCTCCCCGCCAGGTCTTAGCAATCCGGAAAGCTCAGGCCAAACAGGGGGGGACAGGCACTGCAAACAATGTGCAGCAGGGCGGCCATGCCGCTCTGCCTGCGGACCCCCCACATGACCCTAACAGATGACGTCTGAGGCAATAGCCTCAGGATTCTTCATTATAGGGATGGCCTTGGCTGTGGCTACTACAGTGTATTACATGATCCCTGTTCCTCAGCCAGGGATCATATCTATATACACATATTCCTCAGCCAGGGATCTTATGTTGTGGGGCAGGAGGGGGCGTCCATTGAAGTGAATGGCACCGTAGCCACGCCCTCCAGCCACAATGCGATCGGCCGCACGGGATCTCAAGGCACATTATGCCTGCGGTCCGGTCCGAACAAAATGCTGCAAGCATTTGTTTGGTCCGGTCCAGCCTGAACAAGATACTGCTTGCAGCATTTTGTTCGGACCGGACAGCAGGCATAATGTGTCTTGCGATCCCATGCGGCCAATCGCATTGCGGCCGGAGGGCATGGCTATGGTGCCATTCACTTCAATGGACCCCCTCGCCCCCTCCAGCCCCACAACATAGTGAGCCGGCCGCAATGCGATGCAGTGCGTTCTGACCAGAATCGGGCCGGAACGCCCTGTGTCTGGTGTGAACGTGGCCTAAGTCATACAACGTTATTTGAGCCTCTTAGACAAGACGAGCACGTAACCCTGACAGTGCTGGGGTAGCCCCAGTGCAAGGGCAAGTTTCTGACTTGCCCAGAGTTACCCTTTAAAATGAAAAGAGACTTATCAGGCCGTCACCTATTCCAAGCCATCCATAATCAAAGACATCCGGCTTGTCTGCTTCCTCCGTGTCCCGGCCCTGATGCCAGCCCTGGAAAAGTTTATCTTTTTACCTTACATCATAAACTATTATGGCACCTCCAGACATATGGCTTAAGTGCCTTTTTGAAGATTAAAAATGAATGATGCCCTGAATAACATATCTGTATAGCATGGCATACATGCACGGCTTAATCTCTTTTGTACGAATCAGCGGGGAATGAAAGGCAATCCATCAGATATATTATTCACCCGCACACAGAAGGGATGCAGAGAAATGTATCACGGAACGGAAATATGGATTGGCCAACCAGGAAAGCATGACACAATAACTGGATTGCTATGGAAGAGACACGATCTTCTCCGTCACACGGCCATGATGGCTGGGCCAACGTAGATAACACAAATCACATTTATCATGAGCGAGAGAGATGAATCTGCTTCCAGACACATATTCTGAAGATAGGGAAAGTGGGTGTTTTGTCTGAGACGGGTCAGGAAAAGTGGAGGCAACATATGGCGGGTGTTTAACAATTGCAGAACATTTTCAGTGCATCATGAGTTTTTTGTTACATAAAGTGCTTTGTTATCCTTTTTTTCCCTACTTTGTTGTATCTCGATGCTTCTGCCACTTCCTGTCTACATGCACACCAGCAATGGCTACATTGTATTTCTTAGGCTGGGTTCACACCATTTTCCGGACCAGATCTGGAACATACTGCATTGCATTTATGTCGCAATTTTGCCGCGATTGGAATAAAAAAAAAACCCCAAAACTAGCCGACCTGTGACAGTCTCATTGTCACAGGTCGGCTGGAACTATGAGGTGAGTGAAAAGCACGCACTTCATAGTTCTCCTTTAAGCTTAAAATGGTCTTACAGGTGCGTTCCATGCGTTTCTGATGCGTTCCAGTGCATTCCAGACCATGAAAAAATAGGACAATTGGTATTTTTCTGGTCTGGTCTGGAACGGACTGCGCTGGTGGGAACAGAAGCCAGAAATAGCATAGGGACACATTGGGATGCATTTTGGGTCCGGAAACAGTCTGGTCTGGTCTGGAAGTAATCTGGATGTGGTGTGAATGGGCCCTTAGGGTGGGTTGCCTAATGGTGACACCAGTGGACCATACCTGTATAATGTGTTTTTAAATGGCCACATGCAGCCACCGGCCCCATTCACACCAGACATGAATCATCCCATACATTGCTATAGGGACCGTTCATGCGACCGCACCTCTCCGCGTGATCCGAACCACCTGCCGCCCGAAATGCTTCCTGACCCTTTTTTCCCCCGTGCTGGTCAGCATGGTTTCCCTATAGATTTCAATGGAACCGCCCTAAACAGTGTGGTTATGGGCGTTTTTAATTGCATTGCAGCACTGAAACGCAATTAAAAATGGCCAAAACCGGCCCTTTTAAAATTTGCACGGAAACCGCGCTGATCCGCCACCGCCCTGGTGTGAATGGGGCCTTAATTGGAACCCTCCTGTGATGGGGTGACAAGATAGGAGCACAAATGGGAAACAGGGATAGAGCATTGTCACTCCTATAACAGGAAGTGCCTGGAGAAGGACTTTCATGGCAGGATCACCAGGGATGAGTTTCATTAGAAAGCTGCAGATTTAAAAATAATAAAAATGACTTTTGAAATGACGAGATTTTAGCGGTTGGCATCGGGGCGTAACTAGAAATCACAGGGCCCCATAGCAAAATTTTGTATGGGGCCCCGTGATTTCTAGTTATACCCCTTGCAGAGCCCACTCGAGATCCCACCTGAGGGTGACTCTGCAGAGCCCACCATAGACTCTCTATGGTGGGCTCTGCAGGATCACCCTCAGGTGGGCTGGTCGCACTCCTTGGCTTCTTCATCACCGAGGCCGCCTCCTCCCCTGCTGCCGAGCACGGGCCCGCCTCCTCCTCCACTACACGTTGACGTCAGAGGCTCGCGACAGGGTAGAACACCGGGTCCAGCCTGCTCCCCCGCTGCTGCTGGCTCTCATTGACTGTGGAGACGAACGCGCCGCTGCGCAGATGATCTGAACAGCGGCGTGTTCGTCTTCAGACGCCAGTGAAAGCCAGCAGCAGAAGATCCCATAGCGACCCAGGTGGCCCGCACGGCATCTGGCCGGGCCCCACTGTGCTCCGGGCCCCATAGCGACCGCCTGAGTCGCTATGGTGATTGTTACTCCACTGGGTTGGCATCTACTTTAGCTGCGGCTGCGGCTCAGTTGCATTTTTCCTGACCTGAACAGTTTATATATGCTGCAGGGTACATGGCAGATAAAATACATTGCAGCCTGCTCCAGGAGAGGATTAATATTGATCTGCAGAAGCAGCAGCCGCTCCCTCATCTCGGCGGGTGACGCTCCTGTGACTGATAAATGAAAATCATACATGGGGGGGGGAGTTGGGGGGAGAGGCGTGCTTAATGTGTCCCATTTTTCAACTAATCCAAAGGGACCATTCAATAATGTGTCATGCTTCATACCACAAGTCAAATGGGGGAAACAGCTAATGAGCAATAATGTCCTCTGCACCTCATTGAGTCTGTTATATTTATACATACTTTGCATATAAAATAGATGTACAAGGCTGGTGCAGTGTAGACTCCGGAGGGAAGAACTGCAGAGGGCTGATTTAATTGGATATTCCACCTCGGGGATTACGGTTTTGTTGAAAGTTCACGCTCCAAAGTGGAGTTGCGATTATCAAATGCTATAAAGGCTTGAATGATAGGGAAATGTGCAGTGCAATGAAAGGGAGCAAAGTGCAATGAGCCTCGGCCTATCAGAGTTTACCTGTCACCAGTTTAGCGCAGTCATGGCTGCAAAAGGTGAATGTTGATTGGTCGCTGTAGGACATGGCGCTTTGCAGGTTGTTCATGGCTAATTAATTAGGTTTATGTAGGTAAAATACCGGTAAACTGGGCCTTGATATTCTGTTTTTTTGGGCAGCTCCTTTCCCTTGCAGGGTCCAATGGGGCCACCACATGCAGGGCCAGATTTACCCTCAATGTGCCCCCCCTCCCCACCAAACCGCCCTTCTTCCCACAGGAGAATGGCAGCCAGGTGGCAGGAGTGGCAGGGTTAGTTTTAATTTTTAATTTATTTCACTTTTTTATGATTTTTTTTAAACTTTTTTCACATTTTTATTTATCTTTTCTTTTACTTTCATATTTTTTTGAGCTTATTATTTTGTACTTTTTTTTATAATTTTTATTTTCTCATTATTTTTTACTTATTAATTTATTTATAGTTTTTTTCTATATAATTTTTTACTTTTTAAAAACCTTTTTATTTTTTATTTGAAATATTGTTTCTTTGTTTTTTCACTTTTTTTTTTACAATTTGTATTTATTTAATTATTTTTTAACAATTTACATTTTCTTTACATTTTTTTTTTCACTTAACTTTATTGTTATCACACAGGAGCTAACAAGGCGGGTGGAGGATAAACCTGCAGTCTTATTAAAAGTGATCTTGGCAGATCACTTGTAAACGAACGAGCGCCTTCCCCGCTGTACATTTAGCCCTGCTTGCCCAAAGCAGGGCTGAATGTTGATCACAAGTGGCCTCCTGGTGCTAAGGACTACATGATTCCACACCCCTGCCGCGCCTCTGATCCCTGCCGCCCTGAGGCCGGGCCTCGGTGGTCTTGTGGCAAATCCAGCCCTGAACACATGTGTGCTAGTAAGCTGTGTGTGTCTCCACAAACACACGGGGACAGCAAGACAATCCACTGGTCTCCTCCCTACTCTTCCCTCCTCTCTTCTCTTCTCCAAGCTAGTAGACAAACATCTGGTGGAGACTGCTCTAGCCCTTGTGATCTTGTACCAGTGACGTGCGGTAGCTCTTGTTCCGGGTGAGGCATTTACCAGCCTCGCCCCCACCCCTCGCCGGCTGAAGCCCCGCCCCCAACCCTCCCCCAAGCTAGTGTAAAGGAGGAAGGGAGGAGACAGGGAGGAGCCTAGTGCATGCAGTGACAGATTTATTATCCTATCTCCAAAAATCAGCCGCACGGAAACCAGCGCAAGTCAAATCCAACGTTTTTATTGAAGTAAATCCAGAAACAAAGCCCAAAGTGAAATCCAAAATACAATATGCAATATGTACACCTACATGAGTCTCTACCACACCAACGCCTCTCAGGCATTTCATCACCACCACCTGGGCGTAATCTATGCTTAAGCCCAGGTGGTGAAACGCGTGAGCGATTTTGGTGTGGTCTTTGCATAGGCTTCACTGAGCTCTGGTGTCCATTATGTATGGATGAGTGAAGTTGACCTTTTTCTTGCAATATTTTTTTTTTTTTACTGAAAACCTATTTTGAAAATCTGCAACGTTTGTATCTCTTTTGTAACACCAGAGTCATGGCGGCACCGTGCATTGAGTTTTTATTTGTAAAATAAATATTTCATTTGTTACAAGGACACTCCACTGTAGACCGGAGGTGCAAGTAAAATGCAGTTTATTTAGGGCTATCACCAAATATCTAATTCCATCCACAGGGTAGACCTCCCCTGTTGCACAAGACAGTTTCTAACAGCAACATATAGGACAGTCTTTTAGCTTCGCTCTGTAGCTTTCCACACCTCCAAGACACTCACGCTGCTCACCCCTCGTGAGCCCTCAATCTGCTCTCTTAGCAGTGTGTACCACAGGTCCTCGGATCGCCGACCTTCCTGACCTCTCCCAGCCTTCCATGGCTGTTCCTTGTGCGTCCAGCACGACCCCGAGTCTGCGTGTGTCCGTGTGCCTCCTGCACACACACAACTCCAACACAACTCTCTGAGCACTGGGCTGGCTTCCTAATGAGGCTGCTCTCTGCCACCTGATCAGCCCAAGCTGGTCATTGGCAACTCCTGGCCCCAGGACTGGAGATCTCATCCCACCCAGAGCTCTAAAGGTGTCCATACACCTTACGATTATCGGACGAAACTTTTCGTCCGATGATCGAATAGTCGTACGATTTTCGTACGGCAGCCCCATCATGCCCCGATGATCGCAAGATTAATTTAGCCGTAATTAACGAAAAGCACCTGGACGAAATGTGGTAATTGATTTGCTGTATTTTCGTTAGTGCAAGCGCAGTGTAGATCGTACGACTTTTGACGGACAGAAACGCCAGCAACCTTACGAAAATCGTGCGATCTAGCAAAGTTTTCAAACATGCCTGACCGTCAAAAGTCGTACGGTTGTACAGTAATGTCGGTCGGACACTGCAATGCACACATACGATTATCAGACAAAAAGTCGATCGCATACGAAAATCGTGCGATAATCGTAAGGTGTATGGGCACCTTAAGAGATCTCCAGAGCTCCAGATCCCAGCTACAATTAGAAAAACCTGGACGACCCTGAATAGCCAGGCTCTTCCTTATAACATGTTTCACATTCTGGACCCTCTCAGCCCCTTTAGCTGAGAGTCCTGGGTGCCAAAGTCGCCATAATACACCGTGGCATTGGCTTACACTGCCACACATTTAAATGTATAAATATATGAAAAATTCCAACAAAAATGGCCACAAACCATTATAAGATAAAACCATTTCCATGGCATGTGTGTGCCCATGCTATCTCTACAATGAAATTAATTGATTGATTTGTTGCCAGGAGTTGTTATTTTAAGCTCCATATGGATTTTTGAAGGCCAGCTTTTTTGATGTTTGTTAACAGGGGTCTTCCAGAGTTCAGGACATAAAGCTTGAAATGAGATGGAGCTACACCTGCATAGAGATGACATTGATTTTGTTTTGCATTTATTGTTCAGGAGTTAATATTCCTCTAACCGCTCCAGGCCATAAATGTCAATCACCTGCCACCGCCAGGCCAGGCGATCCGATCCATACAAATTAAGGATCGTGCTGCAGGGGGAACCATCCAAGACAAACCTCTTGGACTAATATTGTATCAGCACAGAGACCATCCTTGACAGAGCACTACGTGGGATCTCTCTCATATGAAGATATAAAAAGGTCGAAACTGCTGGGGATATAAACAGCGGAGGGGCTAACAGTGTATAAATAGTGATAACTGAATCAGGAGAGTCAACTATTTGCTAAATTTGTATTTGCTAATTTGCAGTAAATCGTGCATTTTGGGAATCCGGGGGACTGTGATATGTGCATATGTATATACAGGAGAAGTTTTTAGAAATTTCAGTTTGATTCACCACACTTGCCAATGACATTTGTTCATAACAAGTGATATGGGGGTTTGATTAGGATCTCCCAGGTTCTCCCAAATCTGCAAAAAACAACAAATACCGGCGCCGCCGGTTGCAAGAAAAAGCCCAATTGGATGTTAGTAGATACACAAAGGAGGCTGCTCCCACCGGTCAACAAGACCCTCGATCTGGGAAACAAAAGACAAAACAGAGCGCCTCCATAGTGTAAAAGGGTTATTTATTTGAACGGCACACAGCTGAAATTATACTTACAAAAGGTCGGTCAATAAAAAGCATGTAAGAGTCGATGAAATATGAAACTCTGACAACGGGAGTCTCACGGGGTGAAACAAATCAAAGTCCTCTGCCCCTGTGAGTTCAAATGGTCTACGCGTTTCAGGGGCACGCCCCCTTCGTCAGAACCTAAGGGAACTCCTCTATATCCTGCTCTATTTAAATTAAAACTGACCAATCACAGAAGTTTGTCTACGAAAGGTCATATGGAAATATCAGACCAATTGCCGGTAATTCAGCTATTGGCTCACACCTGTCTGACGGATAAAACCGCCGTTACTGATAAATAAAAAACATTGTCATTATTATTAAAATTATTATCAGAAAATACTAAAACGAATTAATATAGAAACCGTTATATAACCTATATTCCAGTCTCCTTTTAACCCTTTTTCTTATATAACGGTTTCTATATTAATTCGTTCGCTCTGTTTTGTCTTTTGTTCTCCCAAATCTCTCCAAGCTCGGGAGATCCAGGGGGTGGCTGCTACATTTAGATCAACTCTTTGAATATATGACGGATAGATTATCCAATACATAATTTGTTTCTTTATAGACCAAACACTCTGAAACCTCAGCACCCTGCTCCTCTTTCCCTTCTCTAATTTAGCATGGATTCAAAAATTTGCCCTCGATGCCTGTATAATAGACATGTAAGCTGCGGAAAAATTTGGTTCAGTTCGGATATTTTGTAAAATTCAGGATTCGGATCTGAAATTCAATTTGGTTCGGGGTTTCGGATTCGGACGAAATCTGAATTTTCGTTAGTCTCGGATGAGCTTACGAATATTCGTTGTGAATACCACAGAAATCCATATACATATATTACTAAAGCTGAATCTCTTAGACACGAATGGCATTTGGGAGCTCCCGAATGCCATTCGGATCCTTAATGCCATTTGGGTCTGGGAGGTTAAGCTTTAGCAATATATGTATATGGCTCCCCGACCTGAATGGCATTCAGAATCCGAATTTCCGAATTGTATTGGGGAGCTCCTGAATGCCATTCGGATCTGGGAGCCTCAGCTTTAGTAATATATGTACAGTATATGGCTTCCAGACCCGAATGGCATTCAGGAGCTCCCCAATACAATTCAGAAATTGGGATCCCAAATGCCATTCGGGTCTGAGAGCCATATATATATATATATTGCTAAAGCTGAATCTCCCAGACCCGAATGGCATTTGGGATCCGAATTTCCGAATTGCATTCAGGAGCTCCCAAATGCCATTCGGGTCTGGGAGCCTCTGCTTTAGTAATATATGTATATGGCTCCCAGAGCCAAATGGCATTCAGGAGCTCCTGAATGCAATTTGGAAATTTGGATCCCGAATGCGTTCGGTTCTGGGAGTCATATACATATATTGCTAAAGCTGAGGCTCCTGAATGCAATTCGGAACCCGAATTCCATTCGAGGTCTAGCAGCCCTAGCTTTAGTATTATATGTATATACTGTGTATGGCTCCCATGTTGCCGTAATAAAAATTTGTGTTCAGACCCATTCGGATGCATTAAACTGAAAAACACATCTGATTGGCCAGAAAAGTCACATGTGCAATTCAGTTTCGTTTTTGAATTAAATTCGGATGGGATCCAATTCGTAAACGGAAATTCGGATTCTGACACATTTGGATGCATTGGGATTAGGGATGCACCGATACCAGTATCAGTATCCGTGCCGATACCGAGTATTTGGGTGAGTACTCGTACTCGCCCAAATGCTCCGATACCTAGCACGAGTACTTCCTGTATCAGGAAGCTGGGCTGCGCATCATTACACGCTGCCCGGTTTCCTGATTGGCCGGGAAACGGCTCCATGCTCTCTCGTCACTTGTGATGAGAGAGCATGGAGCCGATTTCCCGGACAATCAGGAAGCCGGGTAGCGTGTAATGACGCAGCGCCGGCATTCTGATTGGCCGGAAAGGCGGCGTCATGCTCCCTCGTCATCTCAATGAATATTAAGAAACTGACCTTAAAGCATTAGTTTGTATTGCTTTAGAAAAAATGTGACCCGTCCCTTTAGGAAAAATTATCGGTAATTGGTATCGGTGAGTACTTGATCAAAAGTATCGGTACTCGTACTCGGTCGTAAAAAAGTGGTATCGGTGCATCCCTAGTTGGGATTCGTAAATTCTGATGTGTCCGAATGTCCGAATTTCAGAAAAATCGTACAAATTTTGATTCGGAAGGAAACAAATCGCACATGTCTGCTGCATAACATGCTGAGGGTTAATGAAGTAAAAAATTTTATTTCAATACATTTTCATTGGAAACATTATCTGGTTTTCATGTCTATTTTTTCATGGCACAGTCACGTTGTACAGACAAACAGCATAAAATTGACATTGCCAAAGGTGGTCATTGTAACAAATGCATTCCCGAGGTGTGAAAGAAGTATGTTACAGAAAGTGCAGCCTTTTTGACTGCTAAAGAACAAGAGAATAAAGAAAACCCGAGGAACAGCTGCTAATTGTGACCTTTAAGATGGAGACAAAAAAAAAACCCCCTCGAAAATTGTAGGAAACATAATACATTATAATGTATGGGTAGAGAAACGCATAATGGCCATGTCATCCTCACTTCAAGGCCTTTGAGAATGGGCGATTGAGGCGTGAACAGGGAAGAGAGAAACAAAGTGTTAAAAGGGGGAACATAACGTAGGAGGAAAACAACAACAAAAAAAAGGAGAGGGAGATGGACAGTAATAATTAAATAAGAAAAATAAAAGGGAGAGGGGGGTTAATATACCAGGCTAGGGAGTTATATCCAGAGTAGAGACTACAAGATATAACGGTGCATTGGGCTTAAATCCACAACTCTGCCCCCGGCTATATCTCAAACCTTGTCTCAAAGTATCACCCTAACCATCCCCTCCACTCTTCAAAAGACCTTCTGCTTTCCAGCTCCCTCGTCAACTCCTCCCATGCTCGCTTCCAGGACTTCACTAGAGCCTCTCCCATCCTATGGAACTCTCTACCCCAACCTGTCCATCTGTCTCCCACTCTGCCTGCCTTTAGACGATCCCTTAAGACTCATCTATTCATGGAAGCCTATCCCGCCTCAAACTAACCGCTCAACCATCACATTCTCACGTTCATCCCCACACAGCTACCTCCTCATGTATCACTGGCCCCTCCCTTTTAGATTTTAAGCCCTCAGGGGCAGGGCCATCCTTACCATCTTGTCTTGAATTGTATTGTGATTGTAATGTCTTCCTTATATTGTAAAGCGCTGCACACACTGTTGGCGCTATATAAATCCTGTATAATAATTAGGACTGCACCAATACCACTTTTTTAAGACCCAGTACGAGTACCGATACTTTTGATCAAGTATTTGCAGATACCAATTACCGATACTTTTTCTTAAAGGGACAGGTCACATTTTTTTCTAAAGCAATACACACTAATTCTTTAAGGTCACTTTCTCAATATTATGATTCGTGAGATGACGAGGCTGCATGACGCCGGCTTCCCGGCCAATCAGAATGCCGGGCGCTGCGTCATTACACGGCGCCTGGCTCTAGTATCGGTATCGGTGCATCCCTAATAATAATAATAATAAATAGAGAGCAATAATAATAATTTGCAATTGAAGAAAGAAGGCACATTATTTTTCCATGGGGTCCAAATTTGATGGAATTTATCTTCTAGAGTAGTGG
>NW_017306953.1:251369-259530 GCF_000935625.1 Nanorana parkeri | reverse complement strand
GTAGTGTTGAAGCATTCCATGCATTGGCAATTATTGTATATGCTACTGTGGTACACTTGAAAATGGACACAAGAAAACAATTGCTTTTCAATAATTTAATTTTTAAAAATATATATTTTTTTAAATAAAAAAAAGTTGTTTTAATTTTTTTTTTTTACAGTACACCACTACAGCTATAAGTCAATAGCTCCTCCTCCCTTTTATATTGTAAGCCCTCAGGGGCAGGGCCCTCCTTACCATTGAATTGTATTGTGATTATAATGTCTTCCTTATACTGTATTGTAAAGTGCTGCACAAACTGTTGGCGCTCTATAAATCCTGTATAATAATGGCTGTAGTGGTGTTCTGTGAAAAAAGTAAGTACATCCACGGCATCAATAGCTGCATAACTTTTGCAGAAATGACTTCTGTTTTCTGAAAAAGATGACATTTTTGACCACTTCTCCATTAAAAAATTCCTTCACTTGAAGATGTTTGTGAATTTTCTTGCATAAGCTGCCGATTTCAATACCCCCCTACAAACTTTTAATAGAAATCACTCAATGCGTTGACTAGGCCAGTCTATAACTGTATACACTGAGTGGCCAGATTATTATGACCACCCCATCAGTACTTCGTTGGGCCACCTGGTGACTCCATGAGATGATGAAAGGTGATGCGAGGAATCTGACACGGCACTGTTGCCCTTCTGTTGTCTTGTACCAGTCTTGCCCCTCCCCCGTTCTGCCCTAACATTGACTAGTCGCTGACGGCCACAATTCGCACGTTCAGACCCAGATTTTCGGATGACAGTCCGGTCTTTAAACACTTTAACAATGAGCCCCTCTTGAACATTTAACGAATTCTGCTGTTTTGCTGATACTCGCTCCATGGCTCGCATCAACAATCATCCGCGCTCAAAGGCTGATAAATCGCATTGTTTCCCCGTATCTTCAGAAACAAATCACTTCTACTGTCGTGGTAAACAACCTGCTTCCCTATTTATAATGGTCTGGCCCTCTAGCAACTTCAGTGCCAAATTATAGCTAATTTGCCTACAAACGTCAGGTGGTCATAATAAACTGTCCACTCAGTGCATTTCTTACTTTTGAGCCATTTCTTGGTAGATTTGCTAATATGTTTTAGTCATTTGTCACCACATTCCCCAAGGAACATTCCCTTACAAAGTGAGCAGCCTATTTGCCTTTTGCAAATCAATATAATGATTGCAAGCTGCCCAAGTCCTGAAGCTGCAAAGCAACGTATAGCCATAACATTTCCACCATGCTTCATGCTTCACAGTTGCTCTGTGGTTCTCCTCATGAAGTCCTCTTTGGTTTGTGACAAACATGTCTATCAAAGATAAAGTTGTTTGGTAATTTGGCAATCTTTTTAAATCCTTTGCCAGACCCATAGGCTTTCACAGCTTTCTTTTTGAGTCCCTTAGAGAAATCTATCTCGGCACCACACACCTCAAAAGCAAAGAGAACACCAGACCCAAGATATCTGAGGGTTAAATAAGACCGGCTCCCCATGCATTCCTTCAGTACTGTCACAGATCAGCACTTCAACTGTTCTACTACTTGGGTGCCACAGATGTGCAGCTAGATGCTCGGTTGCTTGTAGTTTCACTACATGTGCTTTGTTCCTACCTTGCTCTTGCAGATTTAGCGCCCCAGGTTGCTAAGAGCTCTTAACAACCTCTGACACCAATTGCCAGGAGCCGAGCAGGATGCTCTGGCTGGTGTCTCACTGAACATCTGGAAACAAGTGACCTCAGTGAGCTGGGAGGGATGCCGGACAAAGCCGCTGACAGCAGGACACCCCCCATCCCCAGAACAACCATTCTTTGATACCACCAAGCAGCCCCCCGCCCCTCGAGACAACCATACCCTAACAGCATCCCTCCACATCACACCCGGCCCTGGTTAAAGGAGTATGAGGAATGTGTGCCTCTATTTTTTTAATGACAGGGTCTCTTTTATTGGAATCATTCTTAACCAAGAGTCTGCCCCAAAAACAGGTTAATAATTTATTGCACCCTACAGTTTCAGTGTATTGCCTATAGAGTTTTTCAACAGACATTGTGGAAGAACGCCTCTCCCTGCATGCTTGGAATCCCCCACTAAATTCCTGCAAACTTTTTTGTTCTCATTTTGAATTGTTTATATTATGTTTCTGCTTTATTAACCTTTATTTTGTAGATACAACGCAATAAAGAACAAAAGTCAACACCGCCGCTTCTTCACTGGCAAATCCCATTCACCGGGAATGGCGTGAAGCTCTCGATGACAATTAACTTTCCGCGGAAGAAGGACAGGGGTTTAATTCTCCTTATCTCCCTGTAAAATGCCACTGAAGTGAAATGAGAACAGTCTTGCAATACAGATACATGACTAATCCGGCTAATGAATTATGACAAGTTACTCAATCAAAGAACAATTAGAAGCCATTTCCATAAGTGATGCTTTGTCTCATTGCTAATATGGAGAATATTAAGACATTAAGAGCCGTCTGAAAGTTTTACATAGGCAGTTTGCAACATTTTATTCAACTCTGGTTGGAAATGAAAAATAGACGGGAAAGCAAAAAGTTGATTAGTTTATGGTTTTAATCAGGTAATATTCACATGTAAAGTGATTTCCCACTTTAAATAATGAGCTTCCCCTTTCATTACTTCCCTGGAATGTTCAATCCTTCCAATATAACAGCAATTACTCGTGTCATATCTGCAAGAAACTATTCTTGTCCATTATTAGGAATGATTTGAGTGACTTTGGCAAATCTTATTTCATCACAAAGTTCAAGATTTCACCGCCATAGACACATTTTGCCAAAGCAGAAACTCTTAGCCTGGGTTCCCTCCTGGGAACTCGAGTTCCCTCAACTCGTTTTTTAGGGTTTTTTAACACGTATTTTCTACCTCCCTGGCGGTATGATTTTTTTTTCCTTTTATTTCCTCTTTTATTTCGTGTTTAAAAAAAAAAAAACTTTCAAACTTCCCGCCGGTTCCGCCCCCCTGCGACGCTGCCGCTCGCAAGGGACAGAAGTCGTCAGCGGCCGGAGACACAGCGGGGATCGCGGACAAGGTAAGTCCTACGCTGTATTCCCGAGTGTGGCTCGGGGTTACCGCTTTGTTAACCCCGAACCACACTCGGAAATAACAATGGATACGCGCTGAAAAACGCCCAAAGAAGCTCCTGTACTTGTTTGGATAGGGGCATTTTTCAGCGCGTTTCCACGGGCTGAAATATGCCCAAGTGGGAACCATGCCCATAGTAAATTATGGGATTTCCCTTGCTGAGCGTTTTTCAGTGTTTCGATCAGTGCTGAAAAACACCCAGGTGTGAAGTGAACCAAGCCTTAATGTCAGTCCTTGAGCTGCTCTGATGAATGTTGCTTCCAAAAAATTAGCTCTTCCATTTTTTCTCTTTTGGGTGGGGGGGAGGGTTTGGGGTGTTATTTAGTGTATTCGGGTACTTGTTAATTTTATTGGGTGTTTGTTGAATTAGTGTTTGATTCAGGGATGCACTGATACTGTTTTTTTTAAAATCGGGTATGAGTACTTTTTTTTGGTACTTGCCGATACCGAATACCAATACCGGAAGTCTAATCAGGAAGTCTAATCCTGATTAGCCGGGAAGCCAGCACCATGCACCCTCGCCCCCAGGTGATGAGGAAGCATAGAGTCGGCATCCCGGGCCAATTAGGAAGCACATTAGTCATTACCCACCCCCAGCTTCCTGATTGGCTGGGTAGCCAGCTCCATGCCAATCAGGAAGCCGGGTGGCGTGTAATGACTGGTTGTCCTCCCATACCTTAACATAAATGGCCATATAATACAGCCGTATATACTGTATGTTGCTTTACAAATAGGGAAGGTTAGTTCTTAATTTTTATGACAGCGACGTCACATAGGATGTCCCTTATTAGAAAGTACTGTTTTAAAGTGAGGGAATTCCTGCTTGGGTTGGGTCCCGCTGCCACTCTAAAGTGCCAGAACCAAACTGGTGAATTCTTTGGACCACTTAATCAATTTAAGGGAAAGGCCGAAAAGCTGAAACCAATTGCCAGGTCACACTGAACCCAGCTCAGAGCAAACCATCCATTTTCCTTCGCTAATTGTTATTTGGACAAATTGATTTGCTCAACCCTAGTAGTCTTTATATACGCTGCCTGGCCAAAAAAAATCACCATCTGGATTACGGGCAGTGTTATGACCTGGGGTTGCTTCAGTTGGTCAGGTTTAGGTTCAGCAATGTTATGTCCCCAATAATGAGGTCAGCTGCTGACCTGAATATACTGAATGATCAGGTTTTTTCATCAATGGGTTTTTTCTTCCCTGATGGCACATTGGGCATATTCCAAGATGACAATGACATGATTTATTGGGCTCAAATTGTGAAAGAGTGGTTCAGGGAGCATGAGACATCATTGTCACACATGGATTGGCCACCAAAGAGTCCAGACCTTAACCCCATGAATAATCTTTGGGATGTGCTGGAGAAGACTTTACACAGTGGTCCGACTCTCCCATCATCACTACAAGGTCTTGGGAAAAATTAATGCAACTCTGGACGGAAAAAAATGTTGTGGCATTGCATAAGCTTATCAAAACGAAGCCACAGTGTATGCGTGCCGTAATCAAAGCTAAAGGCGGTCCAATGAAATATTAGAGCTAGTGACTTTTTATTGGCCGGGCAGTGTAGATTGTATCCTTGTTTAAGCAAAGCTATAGTCTTCCCATTACATCTTCTCTTTGTAGACTAAGCAGTAATATAGTTTGGGCTTATTATTACACGGTAGGTCTGTATTACACTGTCACAGCAGGATAAGTTTATGCCTGGACAGCAGAAAGAACTGAAGTTATTTTAACAGGGATACATACATTGTGCTTTAAGCACTTTAAGCCACGTGGAAAGCTTTCTGATATTTTTATCCCGAATGGTGAGCTGGAGACATTGACAGCGCGCTTTGAAGACGAGCACCTCCATTACCAGGCAAACATCGATCTCAAACTGCCGCTTTTCTTTCAACTAATGTTACTTTGCAATCTCTTGCAACTCTTCTTCAAATGGCTCACTGAGAGCACAGCAAACTTTTAATGAAATGAATTGCCACAAGGAAGCCAAAAGATCCTTCTTTATTGTTGTGAACTCGTGACCGGCTACAATGATTTTCACCAATGTTTTGTAATTGTTTTTATTTTTACACCTCATCACCATATAAATAATAATAATAATACAAAAAATGTCACAGATATTCTATTGTGCTTAACTCGTGCCCTGTTCAACCATAAGCTATTTCTAAAAGTTCATTGTTATTCTCATTTTTTTGGGGGGAAATGGAACTAAGAATATGCTGATACTAAACAGAAAAACTTGGCAGAATTAAAGTTTTTGGAGCTTTCTAAGAACATAAAATAAGTACTCTATCTTGTGCAGAAACATCTGACTGATTAGGAGCTGCTCCTCTGTGACCACAATGCAGACACTTGAATCCTGCCCTCGCGGGACGAGCTGGCCGACGACACTTAAGCCCGGCAGGCGCCACCGCCGGGAACGCTTTCCCCCCCCCTCAGGGAAGACGAAAGCTTGGCTCAAGGGATGACTTTCAATAGATCGCAGCGAGGTAGCTGCTCTGCTACTTGCGAAACCCTGACAGAATCAGATTTAGCACCGGGTTCCCAATGAACATGCGATGCGCTCCGGGAGAGAGGCGGCCCACTTCCGTCCGCGCACCGGCCCCGAGGCGAGCGGCTCTACGCGCCGGCCCCCGCTACCCCTTAGTGAGCCCGACTGCCATCCACGATCCCTGGCTTTCGGTGCCCCCTCGGCGGTGAACGTTCGTCCTCTTGCCCCCTCCCTCCAGGTTAAGCATGACCATGACAAGCTGGCCGGAGGAGACTTGTTTTTTTTTTTTGCCCTCTAAGTTGAACCGCAAGTCGAGCTGGCCGAAAAAAGACACTTTGTCCTTTTTTTCCCCCTGATTTTTTTCTTTCCACCTCCAGGGTCACGTCGGCGGGAGCCCTGCCCGGGACCTGGGCCCGATTGCCGGCCGTGATCCCTGGCTTTCGGTGCCCCCTAGGCGGGGAATGTTCGTCCTCTTGCCCCCTCCCTTCAGGTTGAGCATGACAAGCTGGCCGGAGGAGACTTGGTTTTTTTTCCCCTCTGATTTGAACCGCAAGTCGAGCTGGCCGAAAACAGACACTTTGTCCTTTTTTCCCCGGATTTTTTTCTTTCCACCTCCAGGGTCAAGTTGGCGGGAGCCCTGCCCGGGACCTGGGCCCGATTGCCGGCCGCGATCCCTGGCTTTTGGTGACCCCTCGGCTGGGAACATTCGTCCTCTTGCCCCCTCCCTCCAGGTTGAGCCGAAGCAGGGCTAAATATAGAAAAAAACGACCCTCCCAGCGGCTGTGCCACGTTTCTACTCCCTGCTGTCCCGAGGCCAGGCCTCAGTGGCCCTGTGGGAAATCCAGCCCTATAAGTATTTGAATGTGACGTGGTATCAGCTCCTTGTAGTCCCTGTGCAGCAGGGCTGGAGTGTGAGAAGAGGAAGTAAAAGCAAAAGGAGCAAATCAGTGCATGTGTTGACAAGAGGCTTGCTGATAAAAGGAGAGAGCAGAGTTACAGTTAGCTCTTCACTGTGGTGTTTTTCCTTTTACTGTTCAGTCACAGGCTGGGGGGTGGGTTCAGGATGACTAGAGGAAGTGGGTTTCATTTAATCATGGCCATCAGAGAACATTGAACAGCAGAAAAAAAGTACTGGGAAAGCTCTGGATTACAGTGAATATTGCAGCTAATGTTTTTTTTAAATCTTTTAATGATATTATTATTTTTTTCATATTGTTGTGGTTATTATTATTATTATTGTTGTTAATTTATGCTGGGTTTCTCAGCTCTGTTTTAAAGTATAGTCAAGTATAGTCAACTTTTCTTTTTTTAAAGTTGATTATTTTGCTATTGTTGCTTAAAATATCAACTAACCAAAAAAAAAAATGGAGATATCTTGTAAATGAGTAAATATATTTTATTTATTTTATCTGTAATGGCTTAAGATTTTTTTTTAACATAATGTATTGTTTTAGCAAGCATGTATTTTCCTTCAGCTGTCTTCCCATTTGTTTGTAGTATGTTATATAGATTGTTTGCTTTATGTATGACCGATGTACGTATGACTCGGAAGGCAACAAATGCCTCATTTAAATTTGTAAGCGACCTCCCGTCTCAGGACACCCAGCGACGCTAAAGGGAAAATGCAAAAATAAATGTGCTTGTGACTATAACAGAAGGTCAATGAGAGAACGGGGACTGGAAAATCTATAGAATGAGGGAAAAGGGCAAACTAATTGGGTGCCATGGAATAAATTCAGCTTCTGCCCGGCTCATTTGCACAAATTATACAGCAAGATGCCTTATAACTAGTAATACATTGCAGGTGTGAGCTCCAGAACGGAACCAATATAAATACAGACTTCAGGAATAGGTGATGTTATTGTTACTGATTCTGTTATATTCCTGGTTAGGAAATTAAAAAAACAAAAGGGGTTATTCACAGAAGGGTGAAGAGTTTGGAGAAGGCAGGAGAAGTGAACAATGTAGGACAACATAACTGAACTGGAAAGTGAGCTGAATTGGATAATTTTTCCAAATCAGCTATTTTGGCCTAGATTGTTCTCCAAACTCTTCATCAGTTTGTGAATAACCCCCAAAACTTCTGTTTCTACCCCACCCATACCAGCACTTTTTAAAAAGTTTACATAAATTATGTGTTCTCCTGCAGTGCTTCTTCTGGTGTTGGAGACCAATGATCGGCCTCATCGCCCCTCATCGTGATGTCATGCTTGTAAGAACCCTATGATGGACCATTGAGGCAGCAAATGGGCATTGCCCATGTTCATCAGGAGCATACCTTCCCATGCTACAGACTAAAAAAAAAAGTAGACCTTGCACCCAGCCTGTCCAAATTTTTATGTAATTGGAAATCTTGGGTAAATTGAGAGAGAGAGAGAGAGAGTCCCAGGGGAAGCTACTGCACTCCATTTGTAAGGTAAATTCCCCGATGCTTATCCCTAAAAATATCCATACAAATCCAAAGTAGGTAAAGAGACACTCAAGGGTCTTGCAGCAGAGATAAGACAAAGCATCTCAAAGTGCACGGGTGTCCCTAAGCCTTTTTGCCG
>NW_017306953.1:202072-251245 GCF_000935625.1 Nanorana parkeri | reverse complement strand
CTGTAAAGCTTTCTCGCACAGGGCGCCTAAAGGCCTAAGGCCGGCCCTGGGTGGTGCACACAATCAGTGAAGGAGGGTGCTGGTAGTGCACACAATCAGAGCAGCAGGAGGTGGGTAGAGGAGACAGTGCTCTGCATCTTCCTGCCCAGCGCTTAGCAACCTGGGACGCTCTGGCCGGCATCCTGCCCAGCTCCTGGCAACCAACGACATAATTGGTTGCCAAGAGCTTGGCTGGACGCCAGTCAGAGCATCCCAGGTTGCTAAGAGCTGGGCAGGGAGATGTGTATGGCCCTTACACATCTCCCCACCTGGCTCTTAGCAACCTGGGATGCTTTGGCCATAAAGGGGGCACAGGCACATTGCAAACATTGTGTAGCAGAGCGGCCATGTCACTCATGCCCACATGACCCAAAGAGATGCTGTCTGGGGCAAAGGGACAGAAGAGCCTTGACAAAGATAGCCTAGAAACGTTGAAAATAAAACACTGATGCTTTGACTTATCTCCTCTGCAAGTCCCTGGTGCCTCTATACCTACTTTAGATTTGCTTGGATATTTTGGTGTATGAGAACCTGCACATTTATCTATTATCAGCTTGTTGCAGTCCCTGTACAGCAGAGTTCAGCCAAGCAGAGGGAGAAGCAGCGCAATGAGCCACTCAGATATGTTGCAATGGAAGGAGCTTGCTGATAGGAGTAAAAAGCAGAGTGATAGACAAATGAGCTCATCCATCCGATGCTGCTTCTTTTGCTGTCCATTAACAGGCTGGGGAAGGGACAAGAACTCAACTGCAGCAGAGGAAAATCAGGTCTCCTTCCCAGCCAGACAGGGCTGTGCTGTGTGTCAGAGCTGCGCAAATCTCATAATGTAGAGAAATGCAAAAGATTTGGCAGGTAAAACAGCTCCCCTTTGTGTATTGAGGTGGTTGTTTTTAGTTCAGTTTAATCACCTTCAACATGCTGGGCAGGTTCACACCATTTTCCGGACCAGATCTGGTCCGGAAAATGGTGTGAACCTGCCAGCAGTTCCAGTGCATTGCAGACCAGACAAAATGAGACGTGCAGTATTTTTCTGGTCTGGTTCTGGAACGGACTGCGCTGGTGTGAACAGAGGCCAGAAATAGCATAGGGATACAATAGGATGCATTTTGGGTCCGGAAACAATCTGGTCTGCAGATGATCTGGATGTGGTATGAATGGGCATTGGGAAAATGATAGGGCATTGTAACTTATAGAGTCAAACTGACACATCAAGACCCTTCTGCAACTCTATTAGCCCCCAATATAAGGGCACAGTGCCCACACACCTGGACGGGGAGCAAGCTCTTTGAGCAAACTATTGAACCAATTTTGGACCATTTGAATTGTAAATATCTTCCGAGCAAGAAAATCATCATCGTCCATTCTGCCGAACCGCCGGCTTAGCAGATTTGCCACTCTTTGCTTCATTACTAGCGGCTCGCTTTCTAATCCTTGTGAGGAGAAGCCCCGCTGGGATTTGTCTTGGATGGCTCCAATCTGCACCTTTGTGATTCGGTAAACGAGTCGTGTTTCCCAATCTTTTTTCTTCTCAACCCCCGAATGTAAATGTTGCTGTATAGGAAAATTCCTAAAGGTATAATATTATCAGCGCAAAGTCTTGCCTGGTTCCTTAATGAGCTCATCCTGTTTTTTTCTAATGTAGGGAAGGAATGTTATGCACGGCACAAATGCTATCGCCTAAAACACAGCGGTTCATGACAGACTGGCCCCAGCGCGCACTCTCCTTCCTGAGCCTTTATCTTAAGCCTCCAGTTCCACATCGCAGGGCGACCTTCATTTCATGCTGTCTACCTCTGTTCTGCTTTGTACACAGCCGCGATAAGACATCTTCAGCCAATGGACGGCTCATGTTTACACAACAGTTCAATTATTTTGCAAGTATTCATTTATCGGGAAATGCTGAAGCATCATCTCCTATAGGTATGTTGGTTCGCAGAGCGAAATAATGCTTTTCTATAATATTGGAGGAGTAGACCCAACGGAGGTGACATAGGTAGACGCTTGTTACAATTATACATTGGAAAGAAAAACAAATGCTTTATTTAAAGTGACACTAAACTCAGGAGTTAAATCTTAAAAATGCATTCAAGTATCTTAACTATTAACAACAATGTATCTTATATGTGTACCACTCGCTGTAGATCCTCCAATCATCTCTGAATTGGTGCTGACACTGTCCTTCCTTCTGGAGGGGGGCTACTTTGGTTCTCCATGGTCACTTCGTATGTTGTAGAGTAGTCACCGCTCCAAGCTCGCTCCAGTGATGGACTACAATCTCATGTTTTGTATATTCATTTGTATTGAGATTGTAGTCCATCCCGGCCTGAGGCTGTTGCTTCAGTTGGCATTCCGTGGGGGGGTGGCAGGCAGAGCAGCATGGTCGCTATGCAGCACAATGTTTGCAGGGTGCCTGCTGCCCCCTTTCAAGCCAGAGCTTCCTAATTTGCTAAGAACTGGGTGGGATATGTGTAAGGGCCATACACATCTCCCCACCCAGCTCTTAGCAACCTGGGAAGCTCTTGCCAGCATCCCGCTGAGCTCCTGGCAACCAGTGATGTCACCAGGACCTCAGCGGAAAACACCACCCACCCCACCCTTTCAAAGCTAGGGATGCCCCTGATGGTACCCCACCAAGAAAGAGTGTAGTGTTATAATATATAAAGCTTTCCTTTGACCTTTTATCAAAATATATTTCCCTTGAGCTCCAATCAAGTGACTTTTCCTAGGCAGAGATGATGTAATCAGACTGCTGCAGACAGAAGGAAGCATTTCCTCAGTCTCCCCTTCCCCAGTGATCAGTCTGCTGCAGGTAGGAGGAAGTATTTCCTCAGTCCCCCCTCCTCTACCCCAGTGATCAGTCTGCTGCAGTCAGGATCAGACTGCTACATAGTAACTTGGTATCCAGTCACAAGGTGAGCGGCTGCAGTAAACTTGGTATCCAGTCACAAGGTGAGAGGCTGCAGTAGGGACTGATCTTGGCCAGACATTCATAAACACAGATAAGAGCTGCACAGGCAACAGATTTTAATTGAGTGTGTCATCTCTAAGCCAAAATCTCAGTCAATGGTGGCCCTGGGTGTTGCCTAACCGAAGATGGCTCCATCTCGGGAGATAAAAGCGGATGAAGGCATTGTCTGGGGGAGTGCTGTGATATCTGTGAGAGGTAATAAATACCTGGAAGTGTCAAATGTACACATCACTTAGCATGGAAAAATTTCTAAATAACTGTTAACTGAATATTCAGTTAATATTTTGAGTGCTTAACAGCATTCATAATCAGCGTTGTCACTTTGCCAAAAGAACATCTTGTCTGGAAGCATTTTATCTTAGATCAAAATAATATTTATTAACAATCCGCAGAGTGCAGAGATCACATGAAATATTCTTCTCCTGCTAGCTGGAGCGATTCTAATTTAAGATGCCTCGATCTTCAACAGGTTAAAGAAGAACTCTGAGAAGGGTCATTACAAGCACTGCATGAGGTAAGTGTAAATCTGTAGTGTATACTTACCCTCGGACCACTGATCGCTAGTTGAAAGTTGTCACCGCTGCTGCACAATTCTGCTCCCCGCGTCATGTTTGCTTTGGTGTCCTTGATCCCATAGACTTGCCTAGTAGTAATAGAAAGATGATGATGTCAGCCTTGGAGCTGAAGACAAGTTATCAAAGATCAATGGCATCTCCCATATCTTTGTTCTTAAGGACTTCTTTTAAAGCGTACAACCTATTGAATGTTTACATTAAAGTCACACTAAACTCAGGAGTTATATCATAAAACCGCATTCAAGTACATTAACTATTACCTAGGGATGCACTAGTATCAGTATTGGTGCCGATACAGAGTATTTGGGCAAGTACTTACAGAGCCGGCTTCCTTTCCAATCAGGAAGCCTGGTGGTGGGTTATGACCCAGCTCCTGGCTTCCTGATTGGCTAGGAAGCCGGCTCCACTTGTTGCTAGGCAGCCTGGCTTCCTAACCAATCAGGAAGCCGGGTGGCACATAAGGACCCACCTCCTGGCTTCCTGACGGTTTTCCTCCGATAGACTGGCTTCTCAGGCAATCAGGAAGCCAGGCGAAGGGTCATGATCTATCCCCCTCCCCCCCAATGCCCTGTGATTGGGGCACGCGGCACTAGTATCAGTACTCGGCATCGGCAAGTACAGAAAAAAAAATAGCGCTATTCGTACTCGATACCGAAAAAACGGTATCGGTGCATCCCTTCGATTAACAACAATGTATCTTATTTGTGTATCACTCGGCTGTAAATCCTCCAATCATCTCTGAATTGGTGCTGACACTGTCCTTTCTTCTGGAGGGGGGCTACTTCTGTTCCCCATGGTCCCTGTGTGTATTGTAAAGTAGTCACCGCTCCAAGCTCCGCCCCCGGGATGGACTACAATCTCAATACAAATCAGTAAACTAAACATGAGATTGTAGTCCATCTCGGGAGCGAGCTTGGAGCGGTGACTACTTTACAACACACACAGGGACCATGGGGAACAAAATATCCCCCCTCCAGGAGGAAGGACAGTGTCAGCACCAATTCAGAGATGATTGAAGGATCTACAGCCGAGTGATACACAAATATGATACATTGCTGGTAATAGTTAAGATACTTGAATGTATTTTTAAGATTTAACTCCGGAGTTTAATGTCACTTTAAGTTCTTTATATAGAAGTTATTTATAAAATCTATGAATAATTATAAGAAGAACTTGCACCAATCACATTTTTTGTTTTATGATCCTAGGAAATAAAAGACAAAAACGTATTGGTCGCTACAGACAGGTTTTCCATGTTTGCAGAGTTCTCCGTGGTTATTTTATTTTATTATGTTGCACCAGAAATATAATCTGCTACAAATGTTGAATGTTTTAGCATATGAACTGCTGCTCTTAATCTTGTTGTATTGGGGTATCCTTGTTGTCCTTCATGGCATGTGGAGACAGCTGTTGGAGGAGGAATAATATAAAGAAAAGGTAATAATCCTGTACTGGGTAAATTAACCACAAGAAGAGACCCAAGGTTAAAGACTCCCTTCTGTAATGTAGCGATTTTATCTAAATGAGAATTATTCTCAACTACATCAACCTAACTACATCATCTCAGCGACAACTAAGAAGAATATAAAATAAGCTGAGCCCAGCAACTTGAATAAAGTAGAGGACCTCAGAGAAGCTTATAGAAAAAAAAACTGTGGCCAGGCTATGAACATTCAAATACTTACATATGCTTTATAAGCAGTAATTAAACTTTAAAGTGACATTAAACCCTCAGATTTTTTAACAGAAACCAATACTGTAATGTGCGCCTTACTGTAATCCATGGTAGTTTCCGTTCTCTTAGCTGCTCTTCCTTTTAAATCCGAATCTCTTCTCATGCTGGGGGAGAACTTCCCTTTGCAGCTGAGTGCCTCTTCCTGTAGTGCTGTCTCAGGTTGCAAACCTATACACAGACACCATGTAGCCATTCCAGAGACAAGGCAGTCTGCTGCAAAACAGAAGTTCTGTCCAGCATGAGAAGAGATACAGATTTAAAAGGAAGAGCAGCAAAGAGAAGGGAAACAACCATGGATTACACTGAGGCACACATTACAGTATTGTTTTATGTTAAAAAATCTGAGGGTTTAATGTCACTTTAAATCACATGCTGGCTGACCTATGTAGCTGAAGGCACTGTCCATCATAGTACAGTCCACAATTAATAACACTAAGGGTCAAACACAGCTCCACCCTCTGTCTCACGAAGCAGACACAGACTGTTCCTTTCACTCCACACTGTCAACATCCATTAGTTATCTCCATCTTCATTGCAGGCTCCTGTTGGAAGGACAACTAAACCTCTTAAAGGGGACCTCTTTTGACCACCTGTAACATATACAAATCAACAGTTACAACCCATTCGGTTGAACCTAAGAAACGTGTTGGCTCTTTCATGTATACATGTTTTCAAATAATGGACTACTACAACAATAGCAAGCTGTTGAAACATTTCCTTCTGGTGCTCCTCACCCTCAACCTTTAGAATAGCAATATAAACCTGACAGGGGATCTGAACCTTTCACACAACATCCAAAACAAAACAAAAAAAGTTCTGCCTATAAATACATTTTAACGCCTAGCTTGTCTATATAGTCTACTCTGTACCACGTTTGACCTTCGAGAAGAAGAGTAGATTACACTAAATGACTATGTCATAATACACAATTCTTCTAAAAGAGGAAATCTTTCTATTTGAGCATTCCAAGACATGGAAGTAATGGGCCTTCACATACATTCAATGGCTGAATGGCATTAAAAACCCATTCTTTTTATGTGTTGAGAAATGTTCCCTCTCCTCCTTCGTCTTGCGGAGTTCTTTGACTGACTTACTAATGACTTAATTCCTCAATTTGCCATCTGCAAAGATTTTGTGCTAATTACACTTAATGGCCTGTGAGCTATTGAAATATTAACTCATTTGAGCGGTTTAAACCAAACCAATTTACTAATATATGATGGGAAGGGTGGCTGCTAAATCAATTCTGTTTCATTTAAAATCCACTTAAAATGTAATAGGGACAGAAAGATATTGGTCCACATTGGATATATAATTGTAGTGTAATAATATGATTGAAAAAAATGTATATATTGCTGAGTTCGGTCTATAAAGGCCTAATATATATTTAGATACGGCACGGAGGAAGTAGCTATGTTTCTGCACTCAGATATAGAGGAAATTCTGCAAAGAAGAGGGATGGGATATGGTTGGCAGCTGGAGAGTCTACTGGGCCTCCTACTTTTAAAGCACAGCTCCGTGTTGCTGTCTCCCACCCCTTTACACCCCACCACTCTTTATCTATACACCCCACCACTCTCTATCTATACACCCCACCACTCTCTATCTAATTAGTGAGGTAAAAGAAAAAAAAGCCCTAGACTCTAAAAGCATAATTTAATGCCTAAATCCATGTGCACATGGCATGCCGGGTCCTAAGTCTTCTATCTTCTTCACTGCAGAGGAAGAGGGACCTTCTTTGAGTGCCCGCATGACTGTCTGGGCAATGTGGGTACCATTCAGTGGCTGAGTAGGGTTGCCGTAATAAGCCACAACTCATTGTCCCCCAAAAATGTCCCCGTGTTGCTAGAGTGTTTGGGTTTCGCTTGAAGTAAAGGTGGCAACCCTATGGCTGAGCCCTATACAGTTCAGAAGACTGCAGCAATGTCATAACATCATAAAGAAGGGCAGCCTTGGGTCACAGGTCATCACTAGAGAAGAAGAACAGGAACGGCAACAGGGGATAACTTTCGGCAGAAAGAATTGATCTGGAAACCAGGCCGAGGTCAGAACCAGAATGATCAATTGTGTTGCAGATTAAACACAAATACATCACAAGAACCTGCATGTTAACTGTTAGGAAGTTTCAGGCAACACGCATAGTAGTTGTTTTGCACGAGCACCTATGCATTCTCATGCATGCGTGCACCATTCTGCTAATAGGATTGTGCATAGCTTTGCACCTCTGCACAGACATGGGCATGTTTGTGTGTGCGGCACAACGGGCGCATACGTGCACTCATTCCACACCATGGTGCCTCATGGGCTATTTATAGGCTAAACTCTGCATGCTTCCAATGCTATCTTCAGCTGTACTCTGTGATCCATGACTCTGATTCTGCTCCTGACCTTTCTGTTACCAACCTGGCTTGCCTCACGATTCTTCTAATTTGCTGCTTGGCTCCCATGTAACCTCAGCTTGGCTTCTGACCATTCTGTTGCCTGGTACCTTGTTGTCTGCAAATTTCTGACCTGGCCTGTCCGCGATTCAGCTTCTGCCTGATTACCAATCCAGTCTGTTTCTGACTCCATCTCTCCCTGCTGTCCTGGTACTGTGCTATCTACTGCTGATATAATTCCCTCGTGATTGGTATTCCCTGCCTCACTAAGCATCCAGACATCTGCAACGCCAGTCCTGTTGACATCAGCGACAATATCACCTGCCAGCACTCGTGCTGCTCTTCCAACCCTACAGCCTCTGTATAGAGCAGCAAGAGAGACCATGCTTGTCATCTCAGACTCCTATCACGGATACATGACATTAAAACACTGGCACCACTGCCTGGGCATAGGACTACCTTCTATCTTCACACATGGTAAATGCACATTTTAGGCCTGAAGATTACTTAAAACACCCAAACATTGTACATTTTCTGACCCTGAAGGATAAAATGATGGCATTTGCACTTTTTTTATGTGACACACAACTAAATTGTCAAATCTAAATTTTCAGTAAAAAATGATTGCATGCACCCATGAAGCAGTAAAAAATGATGGCACCAAACATGTCCATAAGCGACTCTTCAAAACCTTTACAGCTCATCAATTTAAAGTTAACAGTACATCCAACTGGTGTGTGCGGTGATACCTAATTTGTGTGGCCCAACCATTGCTTTTGTCTGGAGGCACATACAAATATATATATATATTTTTAATTAAACTGCAATGCTTACATTTTTTCTAATTAACTTTATTGTTATCACAAGAGGGCTAATGGGCGCTAAGCACATTAGCTTGTAACATGCTTCTTGGTACCCAGAAATAACGGGTATTTCCCTCACTCCTAATGACTGGATAGAGCAGCAGGGGAGCAAATGAAACGGAACAGCAGGGGAGCAAATGAAACGAAACAGCAGGGGAGCAAATGAAATGGTGAGTATACGTTGCTGGGGAATGGGCTGTCAAGCTGAATGTAGTCTTAGCGTCTTAGCTCCCCCTTCTCCCTCTAATTCAAGCCACTCCCTCCCCACCCTCTGACTCCACAGAGCACCTCCACCTTATTAACACAAAATCACTACACATACCTGTCTTTGGTCCATATGTGATGTCTCAGGTTATCCTCCCCTTCTTTGTCCGTTGCTGGGCGGGTCCTGAATGGAGCCACGTCTGTTTTCTGAAGCATTGCCCTGAAACCCCAGGCCAGTGTGATGACCCAAGGGTTTTGTCCATTCCATGACAGCCCAGGCTCAGAGTACTCTGGTGGTCATTAAGCCCAGAAGACTGGTGGCCTCTAGTGGTGGAGTATACTGCAAGGGCAGCTATGAATTGAAGGTAAGTATTGCATCAGATGCTGTTTCCCTTTTTTTCCGTGCTCCAAGTTCTTCATTTATTTTTAAATACTTACACCAAGCAGCGTTATAGCAAGCCTACCACTTAGCCCTTCATGGGCAAAGTTCAGTTTAACTTTAAACCCTACATAAAGAATCTTACATTTCCAGCGTGCTGATACTTTTATTTTAAGGCGCTCTTCCTCCTTATCTCTATTTGCTTATTTGCATTCCATCACCAGCCCGAGCCCGCAAGAAGGAAATCACACCATCATTTACATAATTCTAAAATAACAAGCACAGTATTAATTGCTGTCTGAAGACTGTTAGGTAACAACTCAATTGTGACTAATTAAAGATCTGGCTACTTCTTTTGGGAGTAATCCACGCGCAGAGTCTTCCACTGGGTAATTTCCTGTTCAGCAACCTCATTAAATATTAGTGCCTACTTCAACAATAATTTGCCGGCAATTCTGGGGGAGAAGTGCACTGCTCAAATTGTACAGAACAACGGCATATCAACAGGACGCCAGGGTTCACCGCATCCAAAGGGGCTTTGGGAGGAGAGGGTGACGCAGGTTTCTGACGTTGCAGCTACTTCTCTAGGGAGTGCTTAATCTGCCTTTCTATAAAACCCTCGACCTGAATCTGAAGTATAAATCTGGGTAAACACGTCCCAGTCTCAGAACTCAATACCACATTGTTCTAGCTGCACATAGGGTTCTCTCGGTTGCTTTCAATGGCACAATTCACATTTGAGCATTTTTTTTTCAACGGCGCCACACAGTATGTTGCAGGTACAGTTGAAGTATATGTGACCAATAACAGTGAACTGTGATTTGCTCCCTTTCAGTCCATTCTCATACATTAATGATTGCATTTTGTCATTGCTGTTCAAAGAAACCAAAGAAATACCTATAGATCCTCCCAAAAACAGCATGGGGTTACCCTAAATTTTCAAACAGACCCTTATCCAGGCATGCAGCATAGGTGGCCAGGAACTGGAGGACAGTGAGCGTGCACCTCCTTTTCCTGTACCAGAACAGGCCACATATCTTCTAACATTGGGAGGGTACCTTGCAAGGGGGGTGCTAAACCCCCCTTTCCCGCATGGCATCTTGTCCCCATGTTGGGGGTGAAGGGCTTTTTCCCCACGTCTGCTGCTTCCAAAAGGGTTTGTAAGGGGGATCTGAAAGCCCCCTTTATAATAAAGGGCCCCCAGATATCCATCCCCTTCCAGGTTATCAAGAGTCATGAATTACAGCAGAGAGATCTCATTGTTGGAGTATCCAGGACCTATAAGAAGCCAATGGCTGAGTCAGCCCACCAGGCTCCACCTAAAATAAGTATATTTATTTTTGATGGCCTGACTTTTTAGATTGGCTGATTTAAAGAAAATTAGGTGAATTGCTAAATGGAATTTCCAAAAACTCAGCACTGTCCTCTGTTGCTCTGCAGTATTATCTTAAGCAGTGCTATCAGCCTTACCCAGATTTCCTCTGTAAACTACGCACCTCCTCTTATGTTATACAGATGAAGGGGAGGGTTTTTGTAGCCCTATAGTACAGTGATTGAGTGTTGTCACCCTAGAATAATGCAGACTCATTCTTTCCAATGGCATAATCATGGGAAAAAATGGTGGCTTCCCAAAGCAAAGGATGGGGCCATGACAAGCCTGCACAGTATGAAGAGGAGCCAGCAGGACATTTTGTAGATTAAAATACCATGCGGTTTAATGCAAAGCCACACAGTAAATCTCACTGGATCGAGCCTGAAGGTAAGTATTTATCCAGGTGTACTGTACTCAAGGAAAAGGGCAGTGGCGGAACTATTGCCATAGCAACCCAGGCGGCTGCTATGGGGCCCGGGGCACAGAGGGGCCCGGCCAGGATGACAGGATGAGGGAAAAAGGGGTCTCCCTGATGCTGTGCCGGCCGCCTGGGTCGCTATGGCATCGTAGGCTGCTGGCGGTCACTGGCGTCTGTGAGGAGGAACGCGCCGCTGTGCAGCGCACGGACACCCTGTCAGTGATCTGTGCAGCGGCACGTTCCTTCTCACAGCCGCTGCTGAGTCAGTGACAGCCAGCAGCTGCGGAGGAGGAGGCTGAGCCCAGCGCCGGCAGCAAAGGAGGAGGCGGGGCCCAGCAACGGAGGAGGAGGCGGCCAGCGACCGTGGAGAAGGAGGAGGCAGGGCCCTGCAGTGGTGGAGGCTGACAGGTAAGAGTTGTGCAGGGGTGTGATCAACCCACCTGAGACCCTGCCGAGCCCCCCATAGAGATTCTATGGGGGGCTCGGCAGGGTCACTCTCAGGTGGGCTGTTTTGGATCTCAGGTGGGCTCTGCAAGTAGTGTAACTAGAAATCACAGGGCCCCATGCAAGATTTTGCTACGGGGCTATGTGATTTCTAGTTACGCCCCTGGAAGGGGGGGGCAAGTAATTAAAGGACTGCAGCAAAGGTACAGTACTCTTTTTCTTCTCACACTCCAGGCCTGCTCTACAGAGAGTTCAAGAGGCTGATACCAAGTCATATTCAGGTATTTACACTGCTTGCATTTAAAAATGCACATCATTATGTATTAATTATTACAGAGCTGAATTCATTTGTATCTTTTATATCTGCCTAGCGTTCAGCTTTAGGCATTAGGGCAGCCAAGCTGCAATTTCCATCTAAACTCCCTTCCCTACTTTAGAACTATGTGTACTACACATTGCATCTATCTGGTAAAAGGAGTAACAACATTGTATAGAAATGTGAGTTCATAGAGAACTTCAATTCACAAGTCTTCTTTTTTTAATGCCTCTTTCAATAAGTTAATGGTTACAGTGAGAGGGTGAAAACGTTGCCCTTTAATTGTGTAGGTGGCACTATACTAAACTGTATTTTTGTATAACAGAACGATTGGCCGCGTACCCTCCCACTGAATGCTCTTACAGCACATGGCACACAGAAAAGTGTATAAATTGTATCTAAAAGCACACTCCATTATGTCTAAGATACAAACGAAAAAGGAATTTTTTTCAATAGAACAAAACAAGTAATTTATATTAAAAAAAAACTGTATATTCCATTTATCACACTATAAAGGAACCATTTCCTTTGTTCACTGAACAAAACTCTCTGATTCAGACTGCCCCCAGGGACCCAGTTCTTCTATGAAGCATAGGGAAGCTGAATCCATGTTGTCAACTGTTCTCTGCAGGATAGCTGGGCCCATGGGGCCCTGTCAGCAGCCAGGGCAGGGCTGGATTATGTCATTGCCAACAAAGGCTGTGGCCTACGGCAACATAGCCATCCCCAATATGGCCAAAGTTTGCAGGACACCCTATTCCAAAACCATGAGTATTAATATGGCTCCCCCCTACAGCCACACTCTTCTTAGGAAGACTTTCCACAAGATTGTACAGTGTGTCTGGAAAAATGTTGCACTTACAGACAAAAGAGCATTTGTGGGGACGGATCCTGAAGTTGTATGAGAAGACCTAGCTCACATTTGGCATTTTAATTCATACAAAAAGTGTTCAGGTAGGGTTGAGGTGAAGGCTCGTTGCAGGCCACTCGAGTTTCTCCACACCTAACTTATCGAACCATGTCTTTATGGCACTGGCTTTCTACACAGGACACCGTCATTCTGAAACAGAAAAGGATCTTCACCAAACTGTTACCAGAAGGTTGGAAATTGTCTAAAATAAAAGTACTCTTCAATGGAACCACCTGAACTCTATAATTTAGGGTGCCAACATACTTTTGGTTTAATAGGTAGGTGGCATGGTCAGGTGGCCACAAATGTTTGGCCAAATAGTGTATATCTCCCTTTTACAGTAACTCAATTTAAAGTGACATTAAACTCAGCAGTTACATTTTAAAAATGCATTCAAGTACCTTAACTATTATCAACAGTGTATCTTATTTGTGTATCACTCGGCTGTAAATCCTCCAATCATCTCTGAATTGGTGCCGACACTGTCCTTCCTTCTGGAGGGGGGGTACTTTTGTTCCCCATGGTCCCTGTGTGTGTTGTAAAGTAGTCACCGCTCCAAGCTCGCTCCCAGGATGGACTACAATCTCAGGTTTAGTTTTGGGATTGTAGTCCATCTCGGGAGTGAGCTTGGAGCGATGACTACTTTACAACACACACACGGACCATGGGGAACAAAAGTAGCCCCCCTCCAGAAGGAAGGACAGTGTCAGCACCAATTCAGAGATGATTGGAGGATCAACAGCCGAGTGATACACAAATAAGATACATTGTTGATAATAGTTAAAGGAGAACTATGGGGTTAAGTCTTTTCCCCATAGTTCTCCTTAGGGTAACGGGAGGACATTCCCGGGACAATTGTCGGATCCCGACAATTGTGCCGGGATCCGCCCAGCTGCATGACTGACAGCTGGCTCTGCCTATCTAAAGGCAGAGCCAGCTGTACCCGCCCCCTCCCCCATCCGTTCTGCCAGTCAGCGCTGGAGGATCGGAGCGGGGAGGGGGGATCCAGCCCCTCCCCTGTCACGGCAGAGAGCCGTGACAGGATCGAGAGGTGAGCGAACGCCGGTATGTGTTCCCTCACCTCCCGATCTACTGAGCCGACCTGTGACAGTCTCATTGTCACAGGTCGGCCAGAACTATGTGGTGAGGGAAAATCACTCACCTCATAGTTCTCCTTTAAGGTACTTGAATGTATTTTTAAAATTTAACTGCTGAGTTTAATGTGACTGTAAGTTAACATGCTCCATCCTGCAGTTGGCTTGGAGTGCTACTATGGTGTAGCATTCTGATGTATCAGAATGGATCAAAAGCTGCAGTAAAAAGTGATTTTGTACCATACATCAGTGAGCTACACCTTTCAGAGTCCAAAGCATCGGTTTCCCCGAGTACCATCTGTACATTTAAAAAATAAGTGAATAAACTTTAGTTACGGAAGAATTATTTTGAACCTGTTGCAAATTCTTAATGTGTGAATGTAGAATTTGTCACTAATGTAACTAAATAAATCAAATTTAATTAGTAAAGACATTTCTTCTTAAAAAGATAAATCTCACACTTTCGCTCAGATTCCCTCGGGAGGGAAATTTGTTTTTTTTTATTGTCATTTTTATTAGTAAATGCACTTCACAAACAGACAGCTCACGACACACTCCAATTTACGTGTTGAATTTCCCCCGTGTGATTTGTCCTTAGATGTTCTTATCCGTAAATAGCGCCTTTTGCTCAGCTAGTAAACTTTTAAGCTTTATTTTAAATAATTTAGATGGATTATAAGTTTCTATTCACTCTCTACTCCTAAATAAAAGAACCATTCTCATTAGATCCCACATGCTCAGGGACCAGATGGGCTGCCGTAATGTAAACTACCCCTTTAGCAGTCAACAGAGTGGATCAATCCAATTTTCTATAAATCAGGATTCAATTTAACCTTCATTAACAAGCTTTTCATTATGTCACCAACTTATAATGTATTTTTTTTTATGTGTTCAGAAAGTGCCACTAGCAGGATGGATATAGGCTCTCTCCAAGGTGTGGGCTCTAGAAGTACCATATCTTGACCAGTGCCCTTGATGATAGAGGTGGACTCTAGGTAATGAGCACTTTCAGAGTTCAGTCAATAAGATAGCTTGACAAGCAAGTTCGACTTCAGGGTTAGGCCAAGGGGTGTATCCAGCCAAGTACAGACAGTGCCATAGTGTTAGAGAGAAAGGCAAGTAGGGAGTATAGCCACCAGTTTCTAGAGGTAACCAGAACTGAGTTTTAAATTTAGAGTATGGAATAAACATATAGTCAGGAAACCAAGCAGAATTAAGAGCAGGTGAAGAAATAAGGTCGGAAGGCATGCTGATCACCGTTGACTTATGAGCTGGGTATTGCAGGTGGTCAGGGCGAATCAAGATTATAGGAGAAAGTAGAAAGCTTAATCCACCAGCGCCAAATAACTTATCCACAGGTGTTATGGACTGCCATACTGTGGGTTTGAAGGTCCTCTGTTGTGCGTAGTGGATGGTGTACTATGGTGTCTCCACATGCTGGTTGATAAGCTGGAACACTCAGCTCACTTGTGAGTACCAATGCACTCTTTTTATATGTTTGCAATACAATTTTCTACACTAGGGGAGGCGCCTGTTTGCTTTTGTTTTGTAGAAGAGTATAGGAGAACCCAAAGACAGGGTCCAGAGACCACTGAGTCCCAGGAAATGCAGAAGATGAAAACAGAGGTGGTGAGCCAGGTGTCTGATTCCACACTAAGCCAAGACAGCCAACCACCATGTGGGCAACTGCTATCCACCTGAAAGCGGCGTACTCATGGCAGGTAAGTTCCTGACAATTATCGTGTGTTCTTACCAAACACAGAAAAAAAGATAAATGTACAATCTGAAGCCTCAAATATTGAGCTTTATTAATAGAGCTGGTGTCTGTCCCCTGAAAAAAAAAGTGACAACTTACCTATCCTCAAATTCATTGCTACCAAAAGAGGAAAGAGAACATGAGTTCCAATGAGTTCCACACCAAAAAGTTTTGGTTCAACAAAAATGTATTCAATCAGAATTATCCAACAAAAATCCAGCAGTAGTCAACACTTTTCAGGGGCTAGGGGGTGTCCCCCTCATCAAGGCTTCAGGTGTTTATTTGAAATTAAAAAAAAATAGACTCTTGCAAGGATTTGAAGGCTTCCTGATACAAATGCAATTTTTAGTATGCATGCTCCTCAGCAGCTGGTTGTTGCAACTCGAGCCTTTATGAAGGTGGCACCTTTGAGTCTTTGAAATTCCTTGGTTACTTCTGTGAATTTTTATTTGATTATTCAAATTAAAACAATATTAGTTGGACCCTTATGGTGTGGCACTTATGTTTCTCTTTCCTCCTTTGATGTATTCTGAGGTGTTCTTTGAGACTTCTCTTAGCACACAAGCTGTCCAATGCAAACACACTCCTATCCTATAACTCCACCTAACCTTGTGGAATAATACCTGTTATGGGAGTCCAGCACCACCCACCCATTCTGTTGACTTACATTCCCCAGTGGCCTATAGAAAGAGTTGCAGAACTGTGGACAATGACCTTGTAAATAACCTTTTTGGCTTTTTTGACTAATTAGTAGTGATGCAACGATACCATTTTTTCCAGACCAAGTACTGATACTTGTCCAAGAACTCACAGATACAAGTACTGATACATTTTTGTTTAGTGTCATGTGACAGTTTTTCTAAAACAATACAAATCAATGATTTCAGGATAGTGGTGGAGCGCCAGAGCCCGGTCCCAGCAACCCTGGTCGTTCTCGTGAAAATGCCAACTATCGGCTCTGGTATCTGAACATCCCTACTATTTAGATAAAAGTCTAGGACTAGCGTAGATAAAATAAATTAACTTCTAAAGAAGTACCTTAAAGAAAAGCCAAAAAGACAGAGATAAAGTGCTTCTTCCTCAGCTGGTTGTTGCAATAACTCGAACCCTGATGAAGGTGGCAGCTTTGAGGCCCCAGGTTATTCTTGTGGATTTTAACTGGATTATACAAATTAAAGCAATATCAGTTGTACACAAACTTTTAAGGCGTGGCTCCTGTATTTCTCTGTCCTCTTTTGTTTATTACGGAGGTGTTCTTTGAGACCTCTCTGTGCACGGGAGCTACCCAATGGAAACATACTCCTAGTCACTAACTAGCATTAAAAAAAACAAAAAACTTTATAGATAAAATAAATTCACTTCTAAAGAGGTAGCTTGGAGAAAAGCCAAAGAAACCAAGATAAAGTTCTTCCTCTGCTGCTTAAAAAAATTCCCAGATTAAGTGTTGCAACTCAAAATAGGTGTAATTAACGTGTACTGGCAGCTCATCTATGCCTCGGAAAAGTTCAATTTGCTGGTAAGAAGTTCTGAAACCACGCTAGATATAATAAGGTTACAGCAACCAGAAGCTTTGGCTGTCAAGAAGTTCCACGACTGCATTTAAAGCTAAGCAAATTAGATAACAAAGCAAATTTTGTCGCTGGAAGGTTTTGAGCTACGTTGATTCTCCAGAGAATAAAAGACACGCCGCTACCCTTGCTTTAAGAACAAAGAGTGTTTTTAAGTCGAGGAATCTTCCTGTTTATTGCTGTAAGTTCACCTCTGCCTGTACCCACAGTCAAACCCTTCCGCAAGCTTCAAAGGGCAGCCCATCAGTTGGATTTGAACATGTCTACTTAACAATAGAGACAACTTCACTGTGTTTTTAGAGTAACTCCACTCTCTATAGGAGATGGGGGAACTGGTTTGCACAAGTTTTTTTTTATTTAAAAGTCCAACAGTTGAAAAAAAAATAATAATAATAATAATGCCGCTTTTGCTGCAACACTTACCTCCTATCCAGCACTGTCAACTGCAGAACCAACCACTTTGCAAAATAGCGCTCATCAATTTTCCAGGTTCAACCAACTTCCTCTGAGTAGAAGGCCTCATGGTCCCACCCCATGAGTGGGCATCACTACAGTACTTACAATACAATGATGCAGAGAATGGCACCGACATGACAATACCCTGTCCCTGTCAACTAATTTTGCTCCTACATTGTCACCCTGTCACATGGGCTTCTGATGAAAACTACAAGTGTCTGTTTCATCACTCAGTAGTAATTATCACAGCAATAAAATGATAGCGATCACATGGCACAGAGCTGCTCCAATCAGCTCTGTGCCTTTTTCTGCTGTCCAATGACAGTGGAAGCAGCGGCTTGTGCTTGCTCTGGGCAAATGTACATTTTAAAGGGTATACTAATACCTCTACTTGCAGCAATCACTCCAGCTATTGGATGGGTTTTTTTCCCGGAAGCTGGCGGAGAGGTGAATGTTTTCATTATTGATCAAAATAATTTTAATCGATCAAAAATGTTAATGATTAATCGGGTAATTAATCGTTACTTTCCCCAGCCCTAGTTTTTTTGAAATGGCTGGAAGGGAAGTTCAGTGCCTAGGAGGGTGTCACTGGGTGTGTGGATGGAGAACATTGCTTTTATGTGACAGGAACGATCAATAAAGAACGATGATTTGACGATTTCACTTGGTGTAATGGTGACATCCTGTTTCTTTGTGAATGTAAGCAACTCATTTTAATGTGAATCTGTTGCAAATTTTCTTACCTGGACATCCTGCTACAGCACTTCCTGTTTCAGCCTAACAATGCTAAGCCACTGCATTAGAATTCATTTGTCAGCCTGCCATTAGCATTCGTCCAGTTGGCTGTTGGGTTACCTTTCAAGTCTATTAGAGAAGCATGCTCCAACTGACAAAGAGTAAATGCCAGGCTGACAACATTCATGCTTACATTAATTACTTACTGGCAGTGGCTTAGTGTTGTCAGCCTGCATAACGCTGACAGGATCTCCAGGTAAAAAACTTTTCAACAAATTTGCAAAAAACAACATTGCTTATATTAGAACTGAAGTCAAAACTTTTTTTAAAGTTTTGGATAGAGTAAGGGAGGGAGGGTCATCTTCTTGTATTGTCATATGTTTCCCATCGGGGAGATTTCCCTTTACTTCCTGTCCAATAGCCACAACAGGAAGTGGGAGGAAATCCCTCCAAAGAGAGGGAAATCCCTGGTGGTCAGCAGGGTCACCAGAACTAGTATCCCCATTGAAATATTTCCCATCTTTTCCTCTTCTGGTGAGTGTTTTCATTTTAAGTGAAGACAGGAACCAGGACAAATAGAGAAGGGATCTCCCTAATGGGGACACAGACAGCAATAAAAACCTGACAAATGTTCTGATCCATCTCCACTCTACAATTCTATACAAAACTAAAAAAAAGTTTTGGCTTCAGTTGCACTTCATGAAAATTCTATACATTGAGACAGGGCCGAGCCAAGGGGTAAGCAGATTTCTCTGCCTTGGGAGCTTCAGCAGCAGGGCGTGCAAAAAGGGCAGGACCTGATACCTATGCTGCTAAAGTAGTTCATAGCGCATGAAGGTGGGGGGTGCTTCTCATCGGGATGGTTTCATCCCGATGAGAAGAAGCATTCATTGTTTCTCCATGTAGGACACTCAGCATAATTACACGAACGTATTCATTATCACCTATTATGAATGCTCAATTCTCCTATTTTTAGGTGCATTAGCTCGCGCACATCGCCTACAATGCTTTTAACGAGGCTTCCTCTCAAAAGCTCACTTTGTGGCGTCAAAGAGACAGTCAATGAGGAATGTTCAAACATCTCTGATTACCCATCTGACAGTGAAGACATTTACAAATCGAGAGCTTTGCTTGTCATATCGCTGTTAAAGTGGAAATCTTCATCTAACTTCTGTCAGTTAGAGAAAAGTCAGTTCACGGAGAGGAACTCAAAGTGGTTGCTCTGTACAAAGCTGACTTCCTAGTTGAAAGTGGATATGAAGCATTAAAGTAGATGTAGACCCAATCATCAAAATCTCTTATGATCTTTATTGGCATTTCAAAAGTCATTTTCCATTATTTAAATCTGTAGCTTTTATTAAAACAATCCCTAGTGATACTTCCTTCAAGGCTTTTGTGAAAGAATAGCCTGTTATGGCGTGACCAAACTTTTTTCCTAGAAGAAGATGAGTCATGGGCACTCCAGAATTGTTGAATCGTTGACTCATCTTCTTGTATCGAACGGCACCATCAGTTTACCACTATAGCACCCAACAGTCTTCAGGGACTTATCGGTCGGGCATGCCACGGGTTATGGACATCAAGCTTTTTTCCTGTCTCCAAATTTAGTCTTCTGCATTGTCACATGTACTCCAAATGGAGACTATGGCAGCCATGCCAATGCACATTACACAAGCATGATCCACTGTTGTCAGCATCATCACTGGAGAGCATGTGGATAGGAAGTGGCTGTACGGGGGCTATAGGAGTTCAGCAGGGATTATTAGAGATGAACTTGGTGTGAACCTAGTTAGGCTGAGTTTGCCCAAGCCCACTGAAAACTGTGACTGCCACTCCAGTCAGTGGCAGTGGTTGTGGCCGAGGCATTTCACGGTGATAACACAGGAGAACAGCTGGGAGACAGTTTCACCCTACTACAGGAAATACTTGAACAAGGACCTTCATGAAAGGATCACCAGACATTATTAGAGATGAGCTTGGACTTGGTGCAAACCTAGTTGGCCTAAATTTGTCCCAAGCCTGCTCAAAACTATGACTGTCACTCCAATCATTGGCAGTAGCTGGGGTGAGAGAACTTCATGGTAACAACACAGGATAACACCTGGGAGACAGTTGTCACCTTACAACAGGAAATGCTTGAACAAGGATCTTCACGCAAGGATCACCAGGGATTATTAGAGATAAACTTGGGCTTGGTGCAAACCTAGATGGCCTGAGTTCACCCAAGCCCATTCAAAACTATGACTGCCACTCCGATCAATGGCAGAAGTTGCAGTGGGGGCATTTTCTGCCCCCTTGTGACACAGAGAATGCCCTTCTTTGCGACTGATTGGGTCGGAGAGGGGTTGGGACAGTCACAGTTTTGATTGGGTTAGGGTGTACTGGGTTCCTGTAAGGTTCATCATCATCACTAGTGGTTATTTTAAAGAAAGTTGCAGATTTAAAAAAAAAAATGAATACGACTTTTGAAATTATATATTTTTTTGTTAGATATTTTGCATCTTCTTATAAATAAAGGGGAGTATTGCTTTAAGTAGTCATGGAGCTGAATATCTGACTTGTTATGATGAAACCTGGTGCAGCATCTTCCACCAGGGCTGATTGTATAATGTAGACAGATTAGTTTCTATTCTGACCGTACACTAGAAATCAGAGACAAGAGCTTTATAGGACCTAAAATAGCACACTAGGCCCTGTGGTGAGCTTATTAAGTGGATGTTAAGGCGGCAATTGAACAGCAAGAGATAGAAAGCGGAGGCACGGTTAATTCAGAGTGCCGAGCCTCTCACTTTCATGTGACATCCGGGGATGGCAACCTGTGCGTTTTCCCGCTGTAGTCCCCCTGCTTGGAATTGCTGACTCTAATTTCTCATACGCAAGAGAGAAGATGTGCAAATGTAGCCCGGCTTTACACTTGATCACTCAATCAGCTGGAATAAATTGCCAAGTGCTCCAGTGGCCTTCATTGCAGAGCCCAAGGCAAAAGTAACAAGATAAAGATGAATAGCCCATTAAAAGATGAAATGACAAAGCGGGGTTTTGCTGCAATATATATCTGCAATCCAGGGGTTACCCCCCGCAGTACTGATTTTCTGCCACTAGATGTCCGCAGTCTAATGGGCAACATTATTTAGACCAGTAATTCTCAACCTGTGTAACCTCAGGAGCCACATTTGTCCTTGGTCATTAAGTCGCGGCCGAAGACACATTGCAATAGAAGGCACAGCATTAGGGTGCCGTACGTTCCGCGGTGGGCGTACCGACTGTGGGTGGGAGCTGCGTTTGGGGTACCATTCAAATGAATGGCAACTCAACACACCTCCCGCACCAGAATGCACGGTAGGTACGTTTGCGTGGTACTCTGCGATTAACACACTGTACTAGTGTAAACGGGCCCTCAAAAACACTGACATACATACACAACCACAGACCCAATCTCACACACGAGAACTGGAGTGGATCCTCAGTCTCGGGTCCAGTGTGGACTCCTGTGCTGTGACGGAGCGCCAACCATATATACATTGCTGGTACAGCTCCCTTGCCCGCCCTGTAGAGGTGCCGTGAGCCAGAATGTGAGGTAACTTCAGTCCAGGCTCCTCTATAAGACATGTGAGGGAGCTGTAATCAATGCTCGTATGGATGGAGCTCCCTCGCGGCCATAGCCCCCATCCCATCCCACCTCAAGCTAACCCACGGCGCCGAGCAGCATATTTTGAACAGCTGTTTGGTGCAAGAACTGACATTGCTGCGCCACGGGGAGGCAGAGGACCCTCTCACTTAGAAAAGTGGAAGGCATGCGGCAGTTGAGAACCAAGGATTTAGACCACTTCCTCTGAGCACAGGTTGTCATGGAATCGCCCTCAGCTGTGGCTGGACAGTGAAAGGAGAAGCAGTACAGTGATCAGTTCATGTCTCTGTCACTCTGCTCTATCCTTTTATGCTTCTTGTTAGCACATGAACTCATTGGTTCCTTGTGCTTTTTCTTTCTCCTCCGATCAAGCCCCGCTGTACAGGGACTGCAAGAGGCTGATACCAGGTCAAAATCAGATACTTATACATAATATATTTAATGAAATATCAATGATTACATAGCTACATTTATTTTTGGTATTTTATATCTGCCTGGAGATCAGCTTTGAAGTGTGTGTCAGTCCAACGTTAAAAAAAAAAGTAAATTTCTTCAATACATGCACATTAGCCACATTTTATCTCTTTAAAGACCACAAAAGTAGTGGCGTCACAAAGGAGGTGTGGCCCGCACTGGGTGACACCATTGGAGAGTAGACATGTGCGATTCGTTTCGTTCCGAATAAAAACCTGTATGAATTTTTTGACATTCGGACACATCCCAATTTCCGAATCCCAATGCATCCGAATGTGTTCGAATCCGAATTTCCATTTCCGGAATTTCAGATCCCGTCCGAATTGTGTTTAAAAATGAAATTGAATTGGACATGTGACTTTTCTGGCCAATCAGATGTGTTTTTCGGTTTAATGCATCCGAATGGGGTCTGAATATATGTATATATGGCTTTTATGTATATATGGCTCCCAATGTTGCCGCAACGAATATTCATTGGTACTACAGAATACTAATTATATATACATAATACTAAAACTGATGCTCCAAGACCCGAATGGAGTCCGAATTTCCAAATACCATTAGGGAGCTCCCGAATGCCATTCCAGTCTGGAAGCCTCAGCTTTAATATTATGTGTGTATATGGCACCCAGACCAGTATGGCTTTCTGAAGCTACCGAATGGTATTCAGAAATTGGGAAATTGGGACTCCCGAATGCCATTCAGGTCTGGGAGCTTCAGCTTTAGTATAAATAATCTGTATATGGTTTTCTGTGATATTCGCAACTAATATTCGTAAACTCATCCGAATCTGAAACCCGCACCAAACTGAATTTCGGACCCTGATCCTGAAATAACGAAAAAACTGAACCTAAATTTTTCCCCCAGCTTACATGTTTATTGGAGGGAGTGGCACAAGAATGACTGGTGTCACCTCCTCTGAAGAGTCGGGCACTCGGTCATGGACCGAGAGCCAGACAGTTGCACGAGAGAGGAGGGGGACCTGGCGACATAACTTATCCCGACAGGTGAACGTCTCCTCCTCTTTGCTGGCGTCTATATATATATATATATATATTGTGGGGAACCCCAGGGGTACACATGCATCTGCAACACAGTCCGATATAAATAAGCACCTTTTATCCTTTTTATTACATCCAGCAGTAACAAAACAAACAGCTTTCATCAGCAAGATGGTAAAGTAAAAGGCTTTCTTCAGCAAACATCAAACATAAAGAAAAAAGTATTTCAATAAGATTGCACTGCGTAGTGCGTTTTAGGTGATCTCACCAAGATAGAGTCCACTTACTTCTGAGCAGCCACACACACAGAGCTTTCTGTCTGACTCTTAGCTCCCCACTCCTCTTTCACCTGTGCAGTGGTTGAACTAATAACCAAAGGGCCCTGGTGCAAGATTTTATCTTGAGCCCCCCTCCCAAGACCGGGGGGGGGGCGTGGGAGCTGATCACACTGTCCCCCGCTCCCCCCAGCGGTCTCTAATGTTGCAGTAGCATGCTGGACTTACCTGAGACGCTGCAGAGCACACAATAGATCCTGCATAGCCCACCTGAGACTCTCTATGGTGGACTCTGCAGGGTCCCAGGTGGGCTGGTCTGGTCTGGTCGTCAGGATGCCGCCTTGGTACAGTTGATACCCATGTAAGAGGCCCCCCAGACCCTTCACATGGGTACCGGCCATAACCCTCTGATGGCGGTGTTCTATCAAAGGTTGTGACTACGTTAAAATGTGTGACCGGTGACGTGGTCACATGTTTTAACGTAATCACGCCCAGTTTTTCGGCAGTGGAATGTGTGACCACCAATAGGTGAAGCATTCCAGCGCTTTCCCAGCTGTTCCAGGGCAGATCGGCATCGCAAATCGCATGTGCAGGAGAACCGATCTGCCTTGAAACAGCTAGTTAGCCAGGTAGTTCCACCACTGCACCTGTGTTACCTTTTCAACAGGAAGGGCTGTAGGGGAAGTACCTGCCCTCCCAAGTTAACCCCTTATTTGCTCTCAGACATGCTGAATCTCCACAATATATATGTATATATCATAAAAGTAAGCAAAAAATAACAATGGCATGACCAGTTACATAAAACACTCACATTTGAATGACTTCCTCCAATTGCAGGTCTCAAAAAAGAAGCTAATTCTGCCGCTCCAGGTTCAAGTATTCTCTTTTAAATGGTACTTGACCCGATCCTCTCTCCCATAGTGACTTTCTGTTCATGAGCTCTTTTTATAATAGAAAGTGAGAAAAATGAAATAAATACATAAATATATAAATATTCTATATTAGACATATAAAGAAATATAGTGATAGGGGACGATTGAGGTGAGAGTTGTGAAGAGAAAAGTAAAAAGAGAGAGAAGGGCAAAGGGGAAACATAAAGAGTGAGAGAGGAATAATAGGAAGAGAGAGAGAGATAAAAAAATATGAAAGATAAATACAGATAATAAATAAAATCAGAGCTAGGGGACAAGTGAGGTGAGAGAGGCAGAGAGCCAGATTATGAGAACGGGAGACATTCAGAGAACTAAAGAACTTGTTCTAGCAACATGCAGTCAGCGCTTAAAAAATGTCGAGTGTTTTTTATACATCATTTCTTTCTTTGTCTATTACAAATATATATAATTGCATATTATTTATATGTGATTTTCTATGCAGTCAACCGTGAGGCTCCACTTCACATAACCAGCAACATCAACCTTCAGTAACGCAGAAAGAATTGTGTTGTTGACAGATGTAGAATGATTTATCACAGCAGTGACTTATCCCTAATCAGACAGCACCGAGGGAGGTTTCAATCATGCAAAGGAAACTGCAAAGCAAGCTGCGAGCTGTGTGTTTTGATAACTTGTGGTGCTCTGGGAATCCTTTGTCATCTTTAAAATATTGATTTGGAACACAAGATTTGCATATTTATAGTGCAAAAACAAAAGCAGATATAAAAGCTATGGAACTTGACAATAGTGCTGAAGCTTGTAGACCCGCTCCCCTGCCTCTCACACATTTCTACTGGCCAGTGAGGCAGCCCATCATAGTAAATGCACCGATACCAGTTTATCTGTATCGAATACAAGTACCTATATTTTTTTGAGTACTCGCCGATACCGAGTACCGATACTGGTGCCGTGTGCCCCGATTATTAGGAAGCTGGCCGGCAGGTCACGGCCCGCTGCCTGCCTTTCTGATTGCCTGGGAAGCCAGTGCCCTATCGAAAGAACACTGGCTTCACTTGCCGAGGCTGCCTGGCTTCCTGACCAATCAGGAAGTCGGGCGGAGGGTCATGAGGTGTCGACTGGCTTCCTGATTGGCTAGGAAGCCGGATTCACTTGTTGCTAGGCAGCCTGGCTTCCTGATCGGTTAAGAAGCCAGGCTGCCTAGCAACAAGTGAAACTGGCTTCCTAGCCAATCAGAAAGCAGGGCAGCACATCATGAACCATGTCGCGGCTTCCTGATTGGCTTAGAACCGGCTTCACTTGTTGCTAAGGAGCCTGGCTTTCTGACCAATCAGAAAGCTGGGAGGTGGGTCATTATATGCCGCCTGGCTTCCTGATTGGTTAAGAAGCCAGGCTGCCTAGCAACAAATGAAGCTGGCTTTCTAGCCAATCGCCCGGCTTCCTGATTCTCTGCAATGCCCGTCAGAGGAAGATCTCCCTCTGACCGGAAGTTCCGCTATCGGATGTAACGGAGCATTTGGGCAAGTATGAGTACTCGCCAAAATACTCGGTATCTGCATGACTCCCAGATGCAGAAGCATGTTGGGATTTATAGTTAAAGTAGCCCCCCTCTAGAAGAAAGGACAGTGTCAGCACCAATTCAGAGATGATTGGAGGATCTACAGCCGAGTGATACACAAATAAGATACATTGTTGTTAATAGTTAAGGTACTTGAATGCATTGTTAAGATTTAACTCCGGAGTTTAATGTCAATGTGAATAAAAAGGAAAGGATGGGGTGGAAAATATTAATAACTGACAATGGGGATATAGTAATTTTTTTTTATATATCAAACTTAAAAAAAATTAATTTTGCTCACAGAGCAAGGGTTAAAAACACATCTGTGACTGAAAATAGTTACTTTTACATCTAACTGAGAAATCTAGTAGAAGATTTTGAAAAAGGACATCGAAAAAAAAGGGAACAAATGAAACCAGTATAAATGAAGAATGTGAGGATTAAAAAAGAAGAAGATATGTTTAAACATTTGCGGTCGTTCTGAAGTTTTCAATATATTGAGCTTTCTGCCTTATTAATTTGGGAGTGCGAGACAGAAACTTGGTCTCCTTATCTAACGACTTGTGACGTGGCGCATAATTGATTACTCAAGCTCATCAGCAGAAAGCAGCGCATACAATTTTACAGCTTGTAAAGTCAAGTAGCTAAGGGTGGGATATTCAATTATCTTGCGAATGACGGCTCGGTGCAGACACTGAGTGGGGATAAGACGGAATCATTTTCCGGGCACCTGCTGTGTTTTATGTTCCTTTGTGAGATAACCTGGGGCAGGCTAGGATTTTAAATGTCACCTCGGTTATCAGAGGTCCCATTACCGCTACTTTTTAATTAAATATGTATCACTATGAAATACATACAGTAAAAATAAAATAAAACCATGATTATATCCATTACCATAAAATGTCAACGATTATATTCAGATATATATATTTATATTCAAGTGATGTGGATCATGTGAACGTGTCATTGTCTTCTGATATCATTTAGTGCAACGTAGATTTTGTGCTCTTGAAAATGAAACCTCATATTCCAAAACCGGAGAGAGGAAGTAACACATATTTACAGCGAGGTTATATTTTCACATATTATTGTTGGGTTTACCTGGCTGGAAGTCTTTTTGTTTTGCTCTTATTGTGGTTATGATATTAAATTAGAGGTGCACCAAAATGAAAATTTAAAAACCGAAACATAACTGAAATTAAAAAAATGCCAGGCCGAAAACCAAAACCGAAAATGTTTTTTATTTTAACTTTTTCAAATTTTTCAAATATTGTATTTTTATTTATTTCTTATAAACTTTTTTTTATATTTATTTTTATTTATTCATTTTGTTATTAATGATTTTAATTTTTTACTTTACTTTTAGGGGCTTCGGATAAATATTGGGGGTCTAAACCCCTGATATTTCCCCTTTAAAATAGAAAAAGAGATTGAGAACACAGAGTCCTCAATCTCTTTTTCTGCAGCCCCTGTTATCAATGAACAGGAATCCTCTATGCTGAGTGTTCCTGTTCATTCATAACATGAGAACAGAGTATGTTTACTATAGCCACAATCATGAATGGACAGGAGGTGATGTAGATCACTTCCCATTCATTCATAACCGAGGATATAGTAACCATACTCTGTCCTCAATTATGTACATTATGAAGAAGTGTGAAGGAAGGGAAGAAAAGAAGGCGGGACGGTAAGGTAGGTGACCTCATGAGATCCAATATGAAGATCAGTTAACTGGGAGCTCTAATCTTTCATGCGAGAAAGCCAAGTGTTCCATTCAGTATGGAATTTTCGAGGATAAATGACAGCTGTAAGCAATGAAACGTTCATAGTGACAATGAGATTGGACACAATAGACAGTTTCCTGTATAGTGGGGGCACAAGGCATTTTTCAGTAATAAGCCAATAGCTGTCTAGCAACAAAAAGGATGTGCATAACAATAGAGCGATATTCTTTAGGATATATCTGAATTCCAATACTCAATAGAGCTAACTGTGGTGACTGGTGATGGAGGTGTAAAGATGCCTGTAAGGGATGCTACAAGTTTCAATAATTCTTGCCAGTAACTTTGTATACACTTACAAGACCAGAAGATATAAAGTAGATTGTCTACCTGTCCACAGTTTCTCCAACAGTTTGGATATATACTGTATACACTGAGTGGCCGGATTATTATGACCACCTGACGTTTGTAGGCAAATTAGCTATAATTTGGCGCTGAAGTTGCTAGAGGGCCAGACTATTATAAATAGGGAAGCGGGTTGTTTACCACGACAGTAGAAGTGATTGGGAAGATACGGGGAAACAACGCGATGTAACAGCCTGTGAACGTGGGATGATTGTTGGAGCTCGGAGCCATGGAGCGAGTATCAGCAAAACAGCAGAATTCGTTAAATGTTCAAGAGGGGCTCATTGTTAAAGTGTTTAAAGACCGGACTGTCAGTTGTTGGTTCCCCAAATCATCCTACAGACACTCAATGACCTATTTTACAGTATTTTAAGGAGCTTCAGGGCCAGATAAAAGCTGCAACATAATCTAAATTTGCATGTGGAGAATATGAACCATGATAAGAGGAGGATGTTTTCCCTGCTGTCTACTGCTAAAATCAGGAATTATATAACGCAGAGCTAGCAGGAAGAGTATTTAGTCATGTTATGTGATTTCTGTATATGAATATATCAGTTAAGGATTATAGAAAATGAAACTTGCTAAAGTAAGGACAGCTGAATACTCTCAATTCCTAATAATTTGCAAAGTTTTGGTGTAGTGCATTGGCTTTGAGTTTGAGTTTACAGACACAGGCCAGCGTTCCTCCCCTTGTGAGCCTGTTGTGGTCAGCACTTCTTACTATGCAATAAGTAACCTGCGAACCACAGCACCAAAGCTAAAGCTGGCCAGACACTTATAGATTATTTGCAGACTTTCTATTGTCATAAGATCAAATCCTGAATGTGTGGTTTGGAGTGCCTCTTAAAAAAAGTATATCTCGCTTGAAGGTATGTCAGGTACAGGCTGTATCTAACACATCCATTCAAAAAATCATCCTGGATAAACCTTCAAGCAAAATTACCAGAGAGGCGCTCCTAACCAGACATCCAAAATTAGACTGAGATGATGTCACCAGTGTACTGCAGGCTGAAGGAAACATTTCTTCAGTCTCCCCTCCAACCAGTGATCAGACTGCAACATTGTAACTCTGTATCAAGTCTCAAGGTGAGAGACTGGTGCATGGAAGGAAGAGAGGAAGAGAGAGCCAAAGGGGACAATGGTGTGCAGAGTGGGCTATGTGCCGGGACCTGAGAGCCAGAGACAGTCTGCCAGGCTACAGGGGAAACCCCTGTATTCAGCATGAGCATCAGGAAGAGCAGTGTGACTGTTCAAGGTTCCCAGAGAGGAGAGGGGCTGCAAGAGTGACAGCTGTGGAGAGAGCTAAGATGGGCAACTGTGCAGAGGAGAGAGCTAAGATGGGCAACTGGGGAGCAGGTGAACCCCAGAGTCTGATGTGGCCTCTTGCCTGGCCTCCGAAGAAGACTTGTGAGTGATGTGGAGGTGTCCATTGGAGAAGCGGCCTGTGCAGAGTCTGCCATCACCACGCCTGTTGAAACAGAGATCCGGAAACTGTTTGCCATTAGACATGTGCGATTCGTTTCGTTATGAATCGAAATTTTCGTACGAATTTTCCTGAAATTCGTAAATTCGGGAAGCATCCGAAATCCGAATTGCAGTTTCCGAATTATATCCGAAATACGAAATTCGGATCCGGAATCCGTTAACGGAATTCGTATTTCGTTTGGTTGACCAATCAGCGGTTTTCTCTTCTGCTGCTGAGAGTTGCATTACAATACAGGCAGGAAATACGAAATTCCGTTGACGGAATTTCGTTCCGTTACGAACATTCGTTATATTGAAGGTAAAAAGCAAAGTACATTTGTTAATATACTGGAGTTAACTTGATGGTAGTTTTTTCTTTTAATCTGAAATACGAAATTCGGATCCGGAATCCGTTAACGGAATTCGTATTTCGTTTGGTTGACCAATCAGCGGTTTTCTCTTCTGCTGCTGAGAGTTGCATTACAATACAGGCAGGAAATACGAAATTCCGTTGACGGAATTTCGTTCCGTTACGAACATTCGTTATATTGAAGGTAAAAAGCAAAGTACATTTGTTAATATACTGGAGTTAACTTGATGGTAGTTTTTTCTTTTAATCTGAAATACGAAATTCGGATCCGGAATCCGTTAACGGAATTCGTATTTCGTTTGGTTGACCAATCAGCGGTTTTCTCTTCTGCTGCTGAGAGTTGCATTACAATACAGGCAGGAAATACGAAATTCCGTTGACGGAATTTCGTTCCGTTACGAACATTCGTTATATTGAAGGTAAAAAGCAAAGTACATTTGTTAATATACTGGAGTTAACTTGATGGTAGTTTTTTCTTTTAATCTGAAATACGAAATTCGGATCCGGAATCCGTTAACGGAATTCGTATTTCGTTTGGTTGACCAATCAGCGGTTTTCTCTTCTGCTGCTGAGAGTTGCATTACAATACAGGCAGGAAATACGAAATTCCGTTGACGGAATTTCGTTCCGTTACGAACATTCGTTATATTGAAGGTAAAAAGCAAAGTACATTTGTTAATATACTGGAGTTAACTTGATGGTAGTTTTTTCTTTTAATCTGAAATACGAAATTCGGATCCGGAATCCGTTAACGGAATTCGTATTTCGTTTGGTTGACCAATCAGCGGTTTTCTCTTCTGCTGCTGAGAGTTGCATTACAATACAGGCAGGAAATACGAAATTCCGTTGACGGAATTTCGTTCCGTTACGAACATTCGTTATATTGAAGGTAAAAAGCAAAGTACATTTGTTAATATACTGGAGTTAACTTGATGGTAGTTTTTTCTTTTAATCTGAAATACGAAATTCGGATCCGGAATCCGTTAACGGAATTCGTATTTCGTTTGGTTGACCAATCAGCGGTTTTCTCTTCTGCTGCTGAGAGTTGCATTACAATACAGGCAGGAAATACGAAATTCCGTTGACGGAATTTCGTTCCGTTACGAACATTCGTTATATTGAAGGTAAAAAGCAAAGTACATTTGTTAATATACTGGAGTTAACTTGATGGTAGTTTTTTCTTTTAATCTGAAATACGAAATTCGGATCCGGAATACGTTAACGGAATTCGTATTTCGTTTGGTTGACCAATCAGAGGTTTTCTCTTCTGCTGCTGAGAGTTGCATTACAATACAGGCAGGAAATACGAAATTCCGTTGACGGAATTTCGTTCCGTTACGAACATTCGTTATATTGAAGTTAAAAAGCAAAATACATTTATATTGGAGTTGATGGTAGTTTTTTTTTATCCAAAATACGAAATTCGGATCCGGAATCCGTTAACGGAATTCGTATTTCGGATAAAAAAACAACTTCCACATCGACTCCAATATTAACAAAGGTATTTTTGCTTTTTAACTTCATCATTACGAATGTTCGTACAGTTACGAAAATGTGCCAAAACTAACGAAAATTCGTATTTCGTACGAATGCGAATTGAGTTTCGGACACGAATTACGAAATACGAAATAACGGATATTCCGGAACGAAACGAAACACATTTTTTGACGGCGCACAAGTCTATTTGCCATCAGGACAATTTTTCATTCAGCATCAGAGTGTCGGGAGGCTTTAGCCACTTTTAGATTTATTATACTGATTTGCTGTTACTGAAGACTTGAACGTGGACAGTAGAGTTCTTTGTAAAGGGACTGCATCACCCTCCTCTCGCTTGCGCACTTCAATGTGAGATCACAGGCCCCACCGCCGGCCAACTGTATATTTGATCTTCCACTTGCCAGTGGTTAGACAGGACCTGTAGTAGTTAGGCTGCACTGTTGTGTGCATTACCTTACATTACAAAGGTATTTAACAGTTCCAACTGTCACTAGTGTGTTAACGCCGTTTCCCTATTGCTGACCTAGCGCATTCTGGATGGGCCATTTCACAGACCGCTAGAGGAATGAACTGCATTTTCTTTGCTGCACTTGTAATTCTTCCAGTATTTCATATCAGGTTAGGATATAGAAAAAAACTATTTTCTTGTTTTTTTGTTTTCTGCTCAATTAAAACCCAGTTTATCACGACTGTTGTGTTGGTGAGTTGTCAGGTCTGGTATGGGGCAGGTCACCACTGGGAGTGGCAGGAGGACTCAACCATCCAGCAGCTCCTCAGGGGGGTTAGAGCTGCGCCGGTGTAACTCGGATATGTTTTGAAGTCTTATACTTTGTTTTATACTTTGCTTTATACTTTGTTTTCTTTATGCATTTACTCTGCCAAAAAAAAAAAAGATCTAAAACAAAAATTCATTCTTTTTTTTTTTTTTAAACAACTTGATGTCCACATGTTCCCATATTATAAAGATAAGCAGAAGGATACAAATAAGGTTCTACTCATTAAAAGTTCCTGTTTGGCCAAGGAACTGAGGTTGCAGCTGCTGCTGGGGGAAAGTATAATACCCAAATCCTATTGATTTATCAGCTCCATGACTGCACAAGTCTCATAAGAGTCTGATGGTACTGGATTTTAATGCTTTTCCTTCAGGAAAATTGTTCACGGACGGCTTCCCATTTGCATTACTGGTTACTGATTTATGGCACAGATCTAGGCTCTTCTAGCCTCCTGAAAAAAGAAAAAAAAAAGTTGTTTTACAGAAAATCTTTAAAATAAGGCTATAAAACGGCCAACATTTCCATTACGAGTTTAATGATACAGAGTCTATTGTTTTGTTCTTGGAAACAGTACTATGATGCCTGTGAGATATTGAAAAAGATGACTTTTATTTGGAGAATGAATGATGCTGACACAGACGGTTATAGGATTGTAAATGCAGATAGCAGTAAATACAATCTATATAAGTTTCAAAATAATCATTAGATCTTTCTTTTCCAATATTCTTTACTTGTTGCTACATTGCAGGAAGCCAATAAAAGAAATACGAAACTTTTATCATCAGTGGGTGTGCGGCCCATCCATTCACTAGAGACCGGTGACATCACTGAGAATGCAGCCTATCCCTTCACTAGAGACCGGTGACATCACTGAGAGTGCAGCCTATCCATTCACTAGAGACCGGTGACATCACTGAGAATGTAGCATATTCATTCCCTAGAGAGTGGTGACAAAACTGAGAATGCAGCCTAGCCATTCACTAGAGACTGGTGACATCACTGAGAATGCAGCCTATCCATTCACTAGAGACCAGTGACATCACTGAGAATGCAGCCTATCCCTTCACTAGAGACCGGTGACATCACTGAGAGTGCAGCCTATCCATTCACTAGAGACCAGTGACATCACTGAGAATGCAGCCTATCCCTTCACTAGAGACCGGTGACATCACTGAGAGTGCAGCCTATCCATTCACTAGAGACCAGTGACATCACTGAGAATGCAGCCTATCCCTTCACTAGAGACCGGTGACATCACTGAGAGTGCAGCCTATCCATTCACTAGAGACCAGTGACATCACTGAGAATGCAGCCTATCCCTTCACTAGAGACCGGTGACATCACTGAGAGTGCAGCCTATCCATTCACTAGAGACCAGTGACATCACTGAGAATGCAGCCTATCCCTTCACTAGAGACCGGTGACATCACTGAGAGTGCAGCCTATCCATTCACTAGAGACCAGTGACATCACTGAGAATGCAGCCTATCCCTTCACTAGAGACCGGTGACATCACTGAGAGTGCAGCCTATCCATTCACTAGAGACCAGTGACATCACTGAGAATGCAGCCTATCCCTTCACTAGAGACCGGTGACATCACTGAGAGTGCAGCCTATCCATTCACTAGAGACCAGTGACATCACTGAGAATGCAGCCTATCCCTTCACTAGAGACCGGTGACATCACTGAGAGTGCAGCCTATCCATTCACTAGAGACCAGTGACATCACTGAGAATGCAGCCTATCCCTTCACTAGAGACCGGTGACATCACTGAGAGTGCAGCCTATCCATTCACTAGAGACCAGTGACATCACTGAGAATGCAGCCTATCCCTTCACTAGAGACCGGTGACATCACTGAGAGTGCAGCCTATCCATTCACTAGAGACCAGTGACATCACTGAGAATGCAGCCTATCCCTTCACTAGAGACCGGTGACATCACTGAGAGTGCAGCCTATCCATTCACTAGAGACCAGTGACATCACTGAGAATGCAGCCTATCCCTTCACTAGAGACCGGTGACATCACTGAGAGTGCAGCCTATCCATTCACTAGAGACCAGTGACATCACTGAGAATGCAGCCTATCCCTTCACTAGAGACCGGTGACATCACTGAGAGTGCAGCCTATCCATTCACTAGAGACCAGTGACATCACTGAGAATGCAGCCTATCCCTTCACTAGAGACCGGTGACATCACTGAGAGTGCAGCCTATCCATTCACTAGAGACCAGTGACATCACTGAGAATGCAGCCTATCCCTTCACTAGAGACCGGTGACATCACTGAGAGTGCAGCCTATCCATTCACTAGAGACCAGTGACATCACTGAGAATGCAGCCTATCCCTTCACTAGAGACCGGTGACATCACTGAGAGTGCAGCCTATCCATTCACTAGAGACCAGTGACATCACTGAGAATGCAGCCTATCCCTTCACTAGAGACCGGTGACATCACTGAGAGTGCAGCCTATCCATTCACTAGAGACCAGTGACATCACTGAGAATGCAGCCTATCCCTTCACTAGAGACCGGTGACATCACTGAGAGTGCAGCCTATCCATTCACTAGAGACCAGTGACATCACTGAGAATGCAGCCTATCCCTTCACTAGAGACCGGTGACATCACTGAGAGTGCAGCCTATCCATTCACTAGAGACCAGTGACATCACTGAGAATGCAGCCTATCCCTTCACTAGAGACCGGTGACATCACTGAGTATGCAGCCTATCCATTCACTAGAGACCGGTGACGTTACTGAGAATGCAGCCTATCCATTCACTAGAGACCGGTGACGTTACTGAGAATGCAGCCTATCCATTCACTAGAAACCGGTGACTTCCTTTTATTTCTACAGTCCTGTATTTCGCTCTCTTACATTACACGTAACAAAATAACATTTCATTTACTTGTGCTTTGCAAAGGATTCTGGGAGCCAACTAATTATATCCTTGCCCTGAGCCCGCTATTGTCTCAAATCATCCCTGAATCAACAGTCGCCTGATAAAACACACTCCTCGTCGCCGCCGCACAAGCCCAGTGTGAATGTCTGTAGGTTTGCTCAGTGTCCCTGGCAGACCATTTATCTGGGAATTCTAAGCAATTTATGTCTTCCTTAACCCCATATGAAATACAGTGGAGGACAAAAGCAAGATTTACACATTACCTCCTCTCTACAGTGACATTTTAATGACGCCCCTGATCTGATCTACTTCCCATTTTGCATGATTGTCAGGTATTTTTATTTCTCTGGCGATAAAAAAACACAATGAAAGAGAGTAAATGCTTTTATCTGCTGCGGCTCGGTCCCAATGGAGCTTCTCTTGATAAGACAGGAGAGTTCAAATGTATTTATGAGCCGGTGACCTGTTCCTGAGAGCCAGATATATACAATGAAAGCGGAGTCAATGAAGAACATTCGCTTTATAGGTATCATTGAAAATATGACAATGACACCTTCGCTCCGGCTGATCCCTGCTGGAATAAGCAAATAGGCAAGGACGAGGGGTATAAAATGCTCCTAATTACGCAGGCATTTCTTGCAGGCCGAGCTGCTTCCCGCCATAGATGCCTCTGAATTTCCAGACCCACTATAGATAAATGCATTGTATTCTGGTGACCGAATGGGGTCATTACCTGTAATAATAGCATTTGGTATATGAATACCTTTTCTTTACTTCATATGCTTTATGTTTATTTTCCTTCACATTTACAAAGGTCGGCTTTTATACATGTGGTTTAATAAAAGGTTAGTTGGAGCTGGGCTTTAATTTGTTTTACCCGTTGCCAGGGGCGTCTCGAGGCCCGGGTGACACCCCGCCGTGACCTCATCACGCACACGCGGCTGTCTTATTGACGCCTGCCGGCGGCCATCTTGGTGATGGATGGCGGCAGAGAGAGGAGGGGGACTTTCACCCGGCAGGATGAGGTATCCCGCCGGGTCCCCTCCTCTCTCCTGACACTGCCAGGCCGTGACAAAGTGCCTGACATTTCATAAGGAGTGACACCAAAATGACTGCCGGTCATTTTGGTGTCACCCCTCCAATAGTGGTACCCGGGTTCCCCCGTTGTGACACCACTGCCCAGAGCAGAGCTGGTGCATCATGGAAGGGCATTTCTTTGCTGGTGCAAGTCAGCTATAAGGAGGAGGTGCAAGCTAGAAGTCAGACTAACTTACTTAAATATTACCTCCGGCCTTCCCTTCAGTCTTGCCTTGCACCGTTGTACCGGCTTCTCTCCTGGATTGAAATGGCTTCTTCTGATTTCACTGCACAATTAGAGCTTCTCACAATCTGCATTAGAAGCTGCAGCAAGTTAGATAGAGCCCGCCTCATTTCCTGGCTGGAGGAAATCCTGGATCATCTTTCTTCCCCCATGTGACTGTCCCTGGCCCCGCCCTTTTCATTGATTGGATTTCAGTTCTTTCAATCACGAAGGCTCAGCATCACATGTGGGTGGTCTCTAAGCCTGGGTGGTCTCTAGAAACGCCCACTCCTCCAGACTGACACACCCCATCATTTTGATATTTGCATAACTCCTCCCAAGAGCCAGCCCACTTTGCATCCAAAAGGTAATATAAACATCTATTAAAACCATCAGTTGTAAAACCATCAGTACTCACCCAAATGCTTTGATACCTTCTCCGATAGCAGAACTTCCGGTCAGAGGGACATGTCCCTCTGACCAGCAGTGCTGAGGGAGCATGGAGCTGGCTTTCCAATCAGGAACCCGGGCAGTGGGTTATGACCCACCTCTCGGCTTCCTGATTGGCTAGGAAGCCAGCTTCAGTTGTTGCATAGCACCCTGGCTTTCTAAAAAGGAACATAATGACCCGCCTCCTGGCTTCCTGATTGGTCAGGAAGCCAGGCTGCCTAGTAAGATGTGAAGCCGGCTTCCTGGCCAATCAGGAAGCCAGAAGGCAGATCATGACGTGCCGTCCGGCTTCCTGATTGGCTAGGAAGCCAACTTCACGTGTTGCTAAGCAGTCTGGCTAATCAGGAAATCGGACAGCACCTCATGACTCCCTGTCCGGCTTCCTGATTGGTCAGGAAGCCAGGCAGCCTCTGAAGCCGGTGTTCTTTCGCTAGAATACCGGCTTCATAGGCAATCAGGAAGCAGGGCAATGGGTCATGATCTGCCGCCCGACTTCCGGATAATCTGGGCACAATACACCAGTACTCTGTACTCGGTATCAGCGAGTACTGAAAAAAAATATTGGTAACAAAAAGCCGGTATCGGTGCATCCCTATTCCCTACTCTATCCTATGTGAAGAAAAACGTTTCGGCTTTGGATATATTTTAGGCTGACGTTAGCTGGTTTCTTTGTGGAATATATTTCACGGTGGATCGCGCTTACAATTTATTATTACAGCACCTTCAGCTAACCTTCCTGGGAAATGTGAAAGGAAGATTCTGATGGGCCGCCGTTAAAACACAAGAAGTTCTCCTCGCAGGCACCAGACTCCATCTGTCAAACCAGAAAGATCTGCTGGCGGGAATGACTGAAAACAGAGGTGGTGGAGACGAAGACTTTGAATATTCATAACCAACATGGAGTTTACAGCTTCGCAATTTAATCATTAAATTTATACATTATTCATCCAGGTAAATTGAATAATCTCTGCAGAAAGGAAAAAAAAAATCATTCAATTAGCATGCAATTAGCAATTAACAGTATATTTTTTTTAATTGTGGATCCTGATCTGCGTTTTTCTCTGTAAACACGAATGTCTGTACTCACAGCGCACATGAAAACCGCCATCCCAAGGATGAGGAAGACATCGACCATCAGTTTTGTAGTAAAAAATTAATTTTCCCAGCCCATCCAAAACTTTTATGTCAATATTTGGAGAGTTAAAGGAGAACTATGAGGTGAGTGATGTATACTTTCCCCAGCGGCGACCTGCAGGAACGGAGGGTGGAGGGGGCGGGCACAGCCGGCTCTGCCTCTAGATAGGCAGAGCCAGCTGTCAATCACGCAGCTGGGCCGATCTCGACAGTAATGTCAGGATCCGTCCCGGCTGCGGCAGTCTTAGTTTATCGTGAGCTGTAGCTCCCTATATACTGAGCTTTGGTCACAGGAGGATGCTAGTATATGTCGCCCGTGACCCATAAGAGAACTATGGGGAAAAACACTGACCCCCATAGTTCTCTTTTAACGTAGAATTAAACCTTCTTTTTTGTTGTTGTTGTATATATCTACTGCTAGCAAGTGGCACAAGCATTAAAAAAAATAATAAAAAAGTTACAAAACAGGTTATTACTTACCTCTGTCTCCGTCGCGCCCTCGCGTTGGCAGATCTGAAGATTCTTGAGCGGTCGTGAAGGATCTTGGGGCGGGCGCATGCGCAGTAGAGATCTTCGGGCGGGAGAAGAGGAGAGACACAGGGTGAGTCAATGCATGCAGTCCGGCAGCGTGCACCCGCACAGACTCCGTGGGACACAGAAGACACAGCAATCAGCACTGGATCAGAGACCGGCACCAGCCCTGGAGGGACTCCTGAAAACTACTGGAAAGAAGAAGTCTGTCGTTTCAAGAAACATCATTTGAATCAAATCACTTAAATGGATGTTGCTCCTTGATGTTTAAAAGTTTTATCTTCCTGCAGAATCAGCTGGTCCCCTGAGCGCCGGCACTGATATCCTGTTTTAGGGTGACTCCTTTCCCTTGCAGGGTTCTATGGAGCCACCCTTGCGTGTTCCTGTAAGTTGTGTGTGTCTCCAGAAACACACAGGTACAGCAAGGCAAGTCACTCCCCTGCTCCCATCGCCTCTCTTCTCCAAGCTAGTAGGTGGACAGCTGCTGGAGACTGATCTGTCCCTTGTGGTCTTGTACTAGACAGGAAGTTCAGGGAAGCCGAGCTGAGAGAGTGTTGGAGCTGTTAGGAAACATGATGACTTGTAATGTAAAGAAATAGTTTTCCGGGTGATGTATATTTGTTTGATCTGGATTCATTATTGAAAAAAAGTTTGAGAGTTTAAGAGGACCTTAATCCCCTCTGGCTAAAAATCACATCAGCGTGCAGCTCTGAGTGCCAATATGAAATCATCTCATAAACATATTTTTATTTTACTTAAAATTTCTTTATTTCTACTTCCTGGTCCACTTTGGCACAAATGATGTAATCTGTGCCCAAGCGTTGCATCCTGGGGAGGTGACATCAGCAGAGCATTGCTGGGAAATCTCATCTGTAATCTCACGAGATCTCAGGGAAAGGCAGTGGGTTTCATTGCCTATTTTTAATAAAATTATTGTTTTTGCATCCCTAGTTACCAACATCCTTGTACTAAGTTCCCGGGCCTGTACACCTCTGTGCTCAATATGAGGGGTTTCCATCATCCTTGAGTTGAGTTTGCTTGTCTACACATCTGCAGTGCCCTTTATGAGGGGCTCCCACCATCTCTGTGTCCCCAGGTCTACCACCTACTAACCAACTGTGAGAAGCTCACAGTGTGCAGTAAAATCAGAGCAAGCAATTCAAGTCCAGGAGAGGAGCCGGTACAATTGTATAAGGCCCGGTTCACACCCGGGGGTTTTGTAGCGCGTTCCTACGCTCTGCAAAACGCTCAAACACCGAAATCCCATTATTTCCTATGGTTATGGATCACACCTGGGCGTATTACAGGCCATATGAACGCGATACAAAACGTCCTACGCCCAAAGAAGTACAGGAGCTTCTTTGGGGCGTTTTTGTCGCGCGCTTCCATTGGGATACTGTCAAGTAGCCCAGGTGTGAACCGGGCCTTAGAGTGAAGGGAAGGGTGGAGTTCAGTTTCTAAAGAAATGTATCCAATTATACATAGACTTCCCATTTGCCGTTTTTAGGGATGAATAGTTCTTGGAATGACTGAGCTGCGCATACTGTACTTACGCTTTAATTTACTGACAGCCTCTTTCTAAATATTGTCAGATAGCTTGGCGTTTAACAGCGGATCATTCCCTCATCATTCACTGGACTATTTCAATCAAGGTTGCTAAGCAATCATGATTAAAGCCGGGAATGATGATTGCCATAGTATATTTGGACCAAGAAAGCCATTTTTCGCAGCTTTCCAATTGGCTCGGGGAAACCCGTCTCTGGTCTATTCATCGTTCATGGTGCCAAAATGCCATTTAATAGAACACAATCCCAAAGCCTTCAGCTGCAAATAGGGCACTGCATATCACTCAGCCAATTCTACCAACGAGACTTCAGAGCCCTCTCGAAGCAATGAGACAATCCCCCGGTTACGCAGAGCTGGATTAGTTGGTTAGCACGGTGCCATCTGCTCAACAAATGCCACAAATTAGAACAACTTTCTCCAGGTTTCTTACTAAAGAGTTTTCATTTTCATGACTGGATTTTCTAATTACTGCCACTATTTAAAGAGAACCTGTCAGATCGGGTGGCAGAGTCCCGTCCAGTGCTGGAAGTCTAACTCTTTGAAGTGTTGCTTAAAATATTCAGTTGCACGAACCTGTATAAGGATGACATGCTTTTCCTGGCACCACTTACGGTGCTGGTCAGGAGACTCATTTGCGTCATTCTGTTGTATCCTTTATATCCTGAAGTGTTTTGTTGTCCTCATGACCAAAGAGACTCAGATTAGAAGACTTTTCATGACATTTCTTAACTTTTATATTTACTTAGATAGCTACAAAGTGCTTGCATGGCTGAACTCCCATCTGCCCTCAACCAGCAAATAGGAAAGCATTAGGACAGCAGGAGGTGGCGGGTTAACTGGGCCAGCTCTGGTCACTATTTGATTTTAGAGCACTCTTTACCTTCCCTCCTTCCTTCCTTCCTTCCTTCCTTCCTTCCGTCCTTCCGTCCTTCCTTCCTTTCTTTCTCCCTTCCTTTCTCCCTTTCTCTCTCTCTCTGTCTCCCCTTCTCCCTTTCCCCCTCATTCTCTCTCCCTCGTTCTCTCTCCCTCTCTCTCTCTCTCTCTCTCTCTCTCCATCCATCTATCTGCTTCATATCTCTCTATCTCTAGTTACATACCCGCAGTGCCTGGCTATCATGCCAGCAATATTTAGTCAAAGGTCGTCTAATAATTAACAGACAAAGGGTCCGTGTTCAGGTTCCAGCGTGGCAGACAGAACAGAATGTGCGTTCTTGTTGCCTGGCAACTACATTTCAATTTTTTTTCCCTTTCAGCCTCAATTGCAGCTTGTGTGTGATTCCTCTCAGGAACGCCAGCTAGGAGGCTGAGGATAATTCCTAATTTCTGCCGAGGTTTATTTTATCACTACAGGAGTAGATGTTGCACATTTCTCCTGGAGAAAGTCCAAAATGTTGCTCAAGGCACAATTCATGTATTGTATTATTATTTTACTATATGGTCCCCACCAAACTGGTCACACCATGTTTTTATGGAGCTGTCTTGGTACACAGGGGGCAGTCATAGTGGAGCAGAAAAGTATCTTCACAAAAATGATTCCACAAAGTTGAAAGTGCACAGTTTAAAATGTCTTTGTATGCTGTAGTATCACCAGAACCCTTCACTGGAAACACCTGAACTCAATCATTTTGGAGGGGCGTGTACATACTTTTGGCCATTTAGTGTGTGTGTCCATGTCCACATTCAGCAAATCCCTGGCAGGGAACGTTTTTGCAAATCTGCTCATCTGTAATCATACCGCTTACTGAACTCTCAGACATTCCAGGCAAACGCCTTGTTTGCCTCGCAGCAGATACGCCCCTGATAACACCAGAGAATAGACTCCGCTACAATTAGAAACAAGCATTAAAAAAAAAAGCATATCACATAATTATCAGGAGGTTAAAAAAGGAAATATTGTTTATTATCCTCGTTAGATTAGCTGGGCTATGCCGATATTACAGTAGAAGCAAATGTACTGTTTTCCTCAATTTGTTTTTACATAATACATGTGTTCTTTAGCAAAACCTATAAATACGATCTATTAGGGCCTTTGTTCTATGTACTTGAAGTGTAATTTACAGCAGGCAGTGGAATTTCCCACTTTGTACAGTAATTGGTCAGTGACTCACATAACGCCTGTAAATTCGCATTACGACTCAGCGGGATGCTACAGGTAATACTTCATCACATCTGCTGTTTGTGATGTCTTGCTAATAGAGTGATTACGTTTCCCTTTGACGAGCGCCGGGGAGCCAACCTTTAGGTCAGAGATAACAAGTACACCACTAAATACTTTATTTATTTTTTTACTGTGAAACAATGGCAAAGAAGTGAACGTGGGGAACAGATGGGGATTTTGCAACACATTCTAATCAACAATGCGCCAACTGATTTCTATGTCGTTCCTTATACCTGGTATATCACTAGAAGTGGATGCATACTGTGTTGGTATATAGTGAGGTTGATTTAGTAAGAAGTAAAGGTCAGGTCAGCCACTTAGTGGTGAATGTTCACTTTGCAAAGTACATCTTGACTTTGAAAGTTCTTCTTCACACTGAAAAGTTAAAATGTATGTAGTGATAACCCCCCGAAGAAGTCGCTGGTAGGTCATTTTGTGTCCTTCTACCTTTTTAGCAGTTGCCGTCCCCGTTTTTCAGCTCCAGCAACACAGATGCTTCTTACGATGAACAGGCTCAGAGTCTTTTTAGTACCTATTGCTCATTGGAATAAGACTCAGGAGAAAGGGTTTGGGGTTGCAGGATACCTAAAATCACATAAATAGAGGAGAGCAGTGGCGTAACAATCACCATAGCGACCCAGGCGGTCGCTATGGTGCCCGGGGCACACTGGGGCCCGGCCAGATGCCGTGCGGACCGCCTGGGTCGCTATGGGATTCTCTGCTGGTGGCTTTCACTGGCGGTTGAAGACGAACACTCCGCTGTTCAGATCATCTGTGCAGCAGCAGGTTCATCTCCAGAGTCAATGAGAGCCAGCAGCGGCGGTGGAGCAGGCTGGACACCATGTTCTCTCAACATCATCAACTCGCAAACCTCTGACGTCACCGGCAGTGGAGAAGGAGGCGGGGCCCGTGCTCGGCAGCAGGGGAGGAGGCGGGGCCCGGTGACAAAGAAGGAGGCGGGCCCGGCGACAGAGGAGGTAAGGAGTGCGACCAGCCCACCTGAGGGTGACCCTGCAGAGCCCCCCATAGAGAGTCTATGGTGGGCTCTGCAGGTTCACCCTCAGGTGGGATCTCGAGTGGGTTCTTCAAGGGCTATAACTAGAAATCATGGTGCCCCATACAAAATTTTGCTATTTCTAATTAGGCCCCTGGAGGAGAGTATTCTCCAATAGCAACAGGTCCTCTGAGAGCGACTAAAGATAGATTATTGAACAGGGAACAGCCAGGGAAAAAAATGATGACCCTATGAGAGCAGTCACAGAACTTGTAGTGCACCAACTGGCTTCTGTTCCTCTGTGTATGGTACCTGAGCGATGAAACTTCTTACAATATCCAGTTGGCAGCTCCTCTCACCTCTGTGACACTCTCCAGAAAGAAGATCCTCCTCCAGCTCAGCCTGCATGACATATAAGCTCCAACCATGAGTTAGCCCTCAGAGCTCTCAGCACATGGCACATGCTGAGGCCCAGGCCTGAAGCACAAAGTCAAGTAGTATTATTTAACTAGATGAGCAGCGCTAGGAGTTCAATTTTTTAACGTATGAACATATACCAATAAAATTTAAACCATGAATATATGAATAGTGATCAAACTTAGTGACGACAAATTGGATGCAGTGAATCCTAAATCTTCTGTGACAACTCTAAATCGAGGTAATGTGTACTAATATAATGAATTATAAAGTGATCTATATAATATCGGTGAATGTTAATTGAAAGCTGCTGTACTATAAACCAGTGGGTCTAAAGATATTTCAACTAAATATACTCACCCCTCCAATGGTGTCACCCGGGTGCGGGTCGCACCCCCTGCACCCCCTTGTGAAGCCACTGGGTGTATATACACAAACTGTTTATAACATCAACTGTGTCACTGTGGTGCAATCGATGCTGATATCGTATTAGTCCAATAACAAGTGGCATGTGAAACACAATGTTATTAAATTATATTTAGTGTCAATATCCTCTACAGATAAAAACCGTGACTGAAAACAAATTGTCAAACCATTGTACTATCATGTTTCAAGACAATAAAATTTTACTGAATTTTATTTCTCTAATAAACTACTCCTGGAAAATATTACACGATGGAGGACTTTTTTCTTTGCATGATTGTATGAACACTCTGCACTTTGAAGATTGATGGTACAGTGCGTGTCAGTAAAGACGCCGCATTAGCGTGTTCCATCAGACAAGACGCGTGGGGCTGTCTGTTACAGCCAAAAGATTGCGGTGAATACTTTGAAAGGGGGATGTGTTGGTAACAATACAAACCCCAGAAAAGCACTATTTAAACCACCGAACACTGGGAGGCTCGACCACCTTTATTGAAGCGGAGCCACATTATCACAGAGACTTTCTTGTTCACATATACATTTATTGTACAGAGTCAAATCATCACCGAGATTTTTTATTCACATATACGTTTATTGCACAGTGATATATCACACATTGGAATTAATGTGAGGGATACAAAGAAAATTATTTTATTGTCTTGAAACATGATAGCACAATGGTTTGTGTTACGTACCTTCTGGGAGACCGGATGTGAGAGGAGGCTTCCCTTGAACCTTGTGTTCTGGGAGACTCTGATGATGGGAACAGAGCCCAGCGGGATAACAACAAGTGGCAGGAGTGCCAGTGGTGTCTGAGCAATCCTATGAGACGAGCCGAGGTCAAGGTCCGAGCGGGCAATTCCAGTACAAAAGGGGTTAGGCTGAAGAATGGTCAAATAACAGTTCCGAGGTCAAGGCAGGCAGAATTCAAGGTTAGTCGAGGAAGTTCCGGGTCACAGGGATCAAGCAAGATATCACAAAACACTGGAACAAGGATTAGCTGACGATAAACCAGCAACATGGTGGTACTGCTGCTGGGTTTATATAGGGCCAGTGATGTCACTTCCTATGCGCGGCTATGGCGCGTTTTCGTGCTGGTAAGATACCGCTTCTCCGCATGCGCGGGATGGCGCGTTCCCGAGCAGTGCGGGAACGTGCAGGTTGCGCATGCGCAGATGGAGGGGATCCGTTACAGTTTGACAATTTGTTTTCAGTCACGGTTTTCATCTGTAGAGGATGTTGACACTAAATATAATTTAATAACATTGGGTTTCACATGTCACTTGTTATTGGACTAATACGATATCAGCATCGATTGCACCATAGTGACACTGTTGCATGTTAAAAACAGTTTGTGTATATACACCTGTATTTAGTTTTTTCAAAATTCACTAATTGAGTCATTAGCGCTGTATATTTAGTTGAAATAAAAAAAAACAAAAAAACAAAGTCAAGTAGGCCTCCTTCCGGGGAGAAGCTCCTAGGGAGAGAGCATTCTGGAAAGGTGCTCCCATTTATTTATCATCTCCCCCAGCCATACCTCTGAGTCATCCTGCTCTGGGATTGGCCAGAGTCAGATACACACTCATAATCTGGTACTTGATCCTCCCACACTGTATGCTGGAGCCCCAACCCAGCAACAGCGGGAAGCAATCAATCTACCAAGCTTACGGATAATTTCCTGTAGACTGAATTGTACTGAAACCTCAAACAATGTTATCAGCTTTTCCAGCTACCACACACAAAATAACTCCTATCTATCTATTGGAGATAAGGAAAGGGGGGGGGGTGTGTTTGTTTGTTGCCCAAAACAGGAAAACAGCCTAGTGTGACCAATGGGTATCTCACCTCACTCCTTCAGGAAACCCCTTGTAAATGGGTGCTGAAATGACTGCAGATGGCGCCTCTAGGATCAATGAAGAAGCAATATGTCACCAGCACACCGGAGAAACTGATAGTCATAATGAATCAAATAAAGGGGACCCTCCTTAGCCTGGGTTTGTTCCCTTGGATTTAGGCCAAACCCAAATGTCTTGGTGGATTTGGTAAAGATTGGGCAATGATGTCACAGTGGGTGGAGTTTTGCACTCCATAAGCCTCGGGAGCCCTAAAACTATGATTCCCATTGGCTCTCACTGGGTTTTCAAACAACAGTTGGGGAGCTGCAGGCTTAATTTTGCTACTGCTACCTCTCTGTAGGCTGGGATTCACCTGGTGACCTTGCTTTGCTTTCTACAATTTCCAAAGAAGCCCAGTCTGTAGCAAATAAGCGGGAATCTAAGACAGGGGAAGCACAAGCGGCATGCTGATGGAGGGAGAAAGCAGGGTGAGCAGAGGGATGACCTCACCAGTCTGAAGCATTTATTTCACTGTCAAATCAACAGGGTGGGCCCCTGTTGAGAGGACACCACTGTGTGGCTTAACTGTTCAGCTTTAAAACGTAAAAGCTAAAAAGTAATATTAGACTGGGAACAGCAGATTGAGAGATATTTATAGATATTAGCAAATTGGTCTGATGCAGATAACATCTGCATTACCTTATCTTTAATTAGGAGAGCAAGTAAATATCTATTTATTGGTTTCGGAATATTTCTTTTTAGTCACAATAATTATTCGGTATTCAAAGAATAGGCCTATCAACTACTTCAGAGGCACTTACTGTACAAGGCCGCAGTGACGCCTGACTCCTCTATGTGGCGCTCAAGCTCCGCACTGCAGTCACTAAACTCCTGCTCTCAGCTGCTACTGAATGCTACTGATGCCTCAGCCGTGTAGATTTAATAAGATCCTGACTCCCAAGATTTTCTGCAGCGAGGAGAAGAGACGCCGCCGAACACCTTGCCAGAATTAGCTGCAAGTAATAAATAATATATCTGCTATTATTGCCTTCTAGTAAAGTTAAAAAAAATGTGAATAAGATGTCTTCCTGGCATTTCAGTAACAGTTAAAGGAGAACTATGGGGTCAGGGCTTTTCCCCATAGTTCTCCTTAGGGTAACGGGAGGACACAAACTAGCGTCCGTAGACGGCATGTAAAGTCCATCAATACAAAAGACATTGAGAACAATGAGAGTGATGGTATCCAGGGCACAAATGCGTGATAAGACCTTATAGCTATAGCAAATAAAGTCATCGAAATTATGATCTGATGATGTACATTTAGGGTGTCCTCCAACTGGGGATCCCACTATCTTAGAAAAAGCACTCCCGTGTTCCAGTAATATACGTCATTGATCAGAGGAACTCCAGGATCCCCTTAGGAAACCCAGTCTACTCAGCAAGGTAATTAATAAATCTGAACAGCAGAAGAAGAGGTGGTAAGAACCAGAGTAGAGAAAGTAATAATAGGAAAGACAGAAGAAGAGAAAGAAGAGTCAAGATGCATCATCTGAGTCTTGAGTGCTACCATCTGGAGCAGCAGGGGCCCATTACAAGGTTAGGCTCGTCAACGTGAAGGTCGATAATGAATCCACGGATCCTTAACCTTTAGAAATGCTTTGTGTGAGTTGGTGAGTACACTTGTCAGATTCTCATTAATGAAAAAGTTGTCAACCCCCCTTCTCACCTCATCTCTAGCGGTGAGTTGTTTTTTTTCAGGCTTGTCTGGGAGCAGGTCTATTTGACCACTATGAAAATGTAGGTTGCTAGCTTATGTTGCGCTTTTGGCAAAGACGGATGACCAAAAAGCAGTAGGGCAATCCTCGGGTACTTGGGCCAATGGAACTTCACAATCTCGGACAAGAGTTTAAAGGTCCTATTCCCGAATCTACTTAAAGTGACATTAAACCCTCAGATTTTTTAGCATAAACCAATACTGTAATGTGCGCCTTACTGTAATCCATGGTTGTTTCCCTTCTCTTTGCTGCTCTTCCTTTTAAATCTGTATCTGTTCTCATGCTCTGCAGAACTTCTGTTTTGCAGCAGACTGCCTTGTCTCTGGAATGGCTACATGGTGTCTGTGTATAGGTTTGCAACCTGAGCCAGCACTACAGGAAGAGGCAGTCAGCTGCAAAGGGAAGTTCTCCCCAAGCATGATAATACATTAAAAGGAAGAGCAGCAAAGAGAAGGGAAACTACCATGGATTACAGTAAGGCGCACATTACAGTATTGTTTTATGTTAAAAAATCTGAGGGTTTAATGTCACTTTAACATAGGGCAGGTCCACTGAGCAGGCAGGACATCTCCTACATCAAGACAGTCAGGAAAGCAAAAGGACGAAGAGTCAATGTGTACACATGCTAACACTTATCCCTGATTTCTAGATATGGGAACTGCCTAATTATTGCAGCACAGCAAGGTAAACTACACTGATTGTTGCAGCTCACTCAATATGTAGGGAACAACCTTTCGATACCACAAAGAAAAGAATGAAAGAGAAAAAAATCACCATGCAATTATCTAGTAGTTAGTCACATTCAAGTGGACTTGTTCTGTAAGGTTGAAGACATTTTCTAGCTTATCCAAGCCACGTCTTCACTTCTAATGAGTGTCAGGAATATTCCCAGCCATCTATAGCCACACAGGTAGCACAGACACCTCACTCCAACCAGCATGGAATGTGTAGGTTAATTGTTCAAGAATAGAATGTGAGGTGGGAAAGTTGTGGAACCCCCCCCTGTTTAAATAATCTTTAATGGCAGGTAGGCTTCATAGGTGTTAATCCTTCAGTTTACATGATAGAAGGTGTAAATTGCTAACCATGTCGGGGTATGTTCCTGACACTCATTAGAGCTGAAGAAGTAGCTTGGAAAAGTTTAAATGTGACTAACTACTATCAGCTATACCATGACCTGGATCAATGAGAACTTTAACAGTCATACTGTGCTGTTGTATTTCTGGAGCTCCATCAATGAAACTGCTCAAACACCTCAAGAAAGGTTCTAATACCTGATGGAAGGGCAGAGCCGTAGCTAGCTCCTTTAGCGCCCGAGGCAAGAACATAAAGTTGCGCCCCCCCAACAGACATTTGCGGTATGTGACATCATGCTCCCTGTCTCCAGCATGTGTGGGGGGAGAGGGGGGTTAC